>NW_007726285.1:143578-207507 GCF_000696425.1 Galeopterus variegatus | reverse complement strand
CTCAGTGTCGCGCCCGTACCGGACCGGGACCGGCCACGGGATCGGCCACGCGATCGCAACCCTCGGTGTTGCTCCTGCACCTCGCTCAGCCAGTGAGCGGGAACCGGTCTGTATGTGGGATCCGAACCCTCGGCGGGAGCGCCGCCACTCCCAAGCGGCGCACTGTAGCAGTGCACCACCAGGCTGGCCCCCTCTGCACGTGTTCTCAAGGCTCTCGCTCGACCATGCTGGTGGCTCCGGAGCTGGGGGGAACCCAGGGGGCATGGACAGGAGATGTGGCAGTGGAGCAGGTGGGGGTCAGAAGGAGGTGACCGAGAGGAGGGGAAGGTTAGCTGAGCTGAGGTGCCCCAGGGGGCGAGACAGGGTCAAGGATCAAGGCCAAACATCTGCAGGGCCTTTCATGGACTGTGAGGACTCTGGACTTTGTATGACATGTGTGGCGGACACAGCAGGAGCTGCTCCCGTGCTGCTGTGACTGGCTGAGAGCTGTACATGGAGACGTGGGAAAGCCACAGCTGCCCTTTTCAAGGCTGGGGCTGCAAGGCTGATTCTGGGTGGTCTGTAAACAGGCGCCTCAGGACAGATGGGCTCCAGCCAGGAGTCTCCCAGGGCAGCCATGGAATGCTGCATGAGCCTGGGGACGCCAAGGCTCTGAGTGAAGCGTGTACATGTGTGTGCTTGTGTGTACGAGCAGGCGATGGGCAGACAGCACGGGACAGATACTTGCTTTCTCCTGCATGGTCTTTATTTCTGTTCTTTTCTTGGATGACACCTCTGGTACCCTCCTGGGACCTGCCCTGGAGAGAGCCTGGCAGCCTCAGGGCACCTGGGGAACAAGAGGTGCCTTGGCCACGTCCTTGCTGTGCCACCTGTGAGGTCAGTAAATGCTAGTGGCACGAGGACTGGGCAGAGGGGACTGGGGAGTGACTGGGGCCACCTGGAGCTTCAGCAAGCAGCCTGGGGCCTGGGGGCTTCCCACAGTGACTTCGTCCCAAACCGCCGCTTCTTGATTCTGTCTAACCTGTTTCGGGGGTTCTAGTTTAAAGGGTGCAGGGCCCCTGCAGGTGCTCGGTGTGAAGGGGACGTTCTCGAGAGCTGGATGGCTGATGGCGCCCTTGGTCACAGGGGGTAGAACTGCCTGAGAAGGTCCTTCTTGTTGACCTTGCCCATCTGGTTCCGCGGGATCTCCTCCACCAGCAGGAGCTCTGAGGGCACAGCGTACGGGGCCAGCACGCCTCTGCAGGGACAAGCATAGCCTGAGAACCTGGGGGACATGGGATACCCCAATGCTGCCCGGCTGCAGGAATTCAGGTCCTGATGGGCACCCAGTGATGTGGACAGGTGCCCCAGGACCCTGCAGCCTAGCCAGGTGCCTCAGCCATTGTGGGCTGGGCAAACATACTGGGTGGCCACACCCTGCCTCTGCCCTAGGAGTTGGGAAGTGGCTGACCCAAGACGTGGCCAGTGTCCTGTGACCACTCGCACATGGAGAGCCATGGCACGGGCAGGCCTTTGTAGATGAGGTCAGGCCTGCCCAGAGTAACCCCCAGGACAGCAGGTGAGGGGCTGAGGCACCTGCACACAGGGCCAGGCCTCCTCAGACCCCACCCTGCGGCCCATTGCCCTACAGAACTGCAAGCCTGAAAGAAGCATCTGGAAGGGGCTGACAAGGTTGGTGAGCAGCTGGGGGATGGACTGTTCTGTATGGGGTGTTCAGAGACCTTGCAGTCCCCTAAGGCGAACACCCTCACGCACAGCCCCCTGGCCTTGCTGCCAAAACTCAGCATCTCCATCCTGTGGTGTTTGGTGCCATGTCCATGCTCTGGGTCCTCTCTACGCCCCACTGTACATGCAGCCTGGCCACGTGCCGCCTGCCCAGGCAGCCGCCCACATTCCCACGTTGTGCCCTGCAGTGCTGAGTGCTGGGACCAAGGAGGGGATACGAGGAACCTGCTGGTGACAGAGGTGTGTCTGGGCATGTGGCCAGGGACAAGGAGACAGTCATAAAAGACATGCAAGGATGACAGCAACTCAGCCGCAGACAATGGGAGCGGAAGAGGCAGCTCTCTCCTGACGTGTGAAGACAAACCTCCACCTGGACTCTCTCTAGAGAAAGTGCTGCTCACAAGCAGGGCGACTGGGGGCTTTCTCAGACACACAGAAGCTGACAGACTCCATCCCCAGCACAGCTGCGCTGAGAAGCCAGGAGGATGCCTGCGAGCAGGAGTGCAGACCCAGCACGGAGACACACAATCACCGTCCCTGCCGTTAGTTCCCCTTAAAGGACGACCAACTGTCCGCACAAAACGTGCACAGGGCATGCAGGGCTGACAACAACCACGGCATGGCCCCACACATCAACAGGAAGGGGGTGGACACTGCTGCATACACACGAGAGTGACGTTGCCTGAGGACAGACCGACAAGTCACAGTGCACGTTGTGAACCCTCAAGAGACCTTAAGTATTGCGAGGGACGTGGGATGGAAGTCTGGGGAACCTGCACTTCAGGGCACAGTGGCATCTGGGAAGGACCTTCGAGGGTCTGCGCAAGGGACACTGGGCCTTCTGAGCTGCCCTGGAGGGCCCCAATGTCTCAGTTTAGCCAAGTGACATAACACGAAGGTGAAGCGAATCCACACAGAAGACGGAGCCGCTCAGTCCCTAGCAACTTCCCCGCCCTCTCCTCGGAGCAGGGATGGTCAGGCACAGAGTCAGATGTGACTTTAAAGCAAACGCCCGTGGCTCATCGTGGTCTGATCAGATGTCAACTCCACGTACAAGCCTCTGGATTCCTGGATCCTTCCCAGTGTGTGGGCCCCACGTGGCCCACCTCAGCTTGGCCCTCTGGGGGGATGAAAGGGTGAGTGAGTCATCCACATCCCCAGACCCTAAAAATGTGGTGCCGTCGCCCCAGCTCCAAGGCCAGTGAGAGAGCTGTCTTTGCCCTTTGCTGCCTGATGAGGGTCGTGGAGGTGAGTCCCCCAGGCTACAGGAGGGGGCAGACGACAGCAGAGCAGAAACTGTGCAGAATGTGACACACTTCTAAAATGACAACAAAAGGGGAAAAATCCTTTTAAAAAAGGAAAAAATCCCAAATGGCAGTGAACACAACGTAGAAAGAAACAGCACCACAGAGAGCCAAAATCTGAAGAACTGGACAGTGGCTCCTCCTCCCCACGTGCGGGTGAAGGGTCGGGGCGGGCCCTCCTCTGAGGCTCCTGACACCTGCCACGCTCTGCACCTGGCCCATCCTCCCAGCCAGGAGCACGCTGCCTGGTCCGTGCAGTGACTTGTGCCAACCTGGGCCGTGTCCCCTGCCAGTGAGATGAGACAAGAGCAAGTGCCAGCCTCATCTGAAGTGAAGGAGGCGGAGGGACAGAGTGCTGGGTGGAGCGACAGGCTGCTGGGACCTGGCCTCTTCCCCCATGTTCCCTGCCACCTCTGCCTCCTCCACACTGGCCTGTCATTGTCCCCAAGGGGGGCAGGTTATGGCATCGGTGGCTTCATGGCTGACTCCAGCCAGGCCTGCTCCCGGCCTTCCCTGCGGCAGTGCCCAACTGATGTGGGGCACGCTGGCTCCTAAGGGTGATGGTCACCCTGCAGAGGCTGCCACTGAAAGTCATGTCACAACAAAATTTACTCAGGTGGGGAGTGTCACAGTTACTGTTTGGTGGAAAAAAAACCCAGTGGGTTTCAGAAGATAAAGAAACTATGGCTTTGTTTTTGAGAAAAAGTGTCACATGCTGCATGGAAAGAGGCCAAGGGGGGCGTCACCCACGGGCTGCCCCACGCTCGGGCACTTCCACAGGCAAGTCAGGTGAGCGTGCAGCCACACAACTCTGCTGCAAGGGCCCCGCACAGTCGCAGCCCGCGCCCCACGTCTCCTGACTGGCAGCAACCAGCTTCCACCACGTCAGCGGCATCTCTGTGCTGCCAGGTTTCTAAATAACATGCCAGCGTTTGCCATTTCTTCCCCACTTCAGACACTACCTTTGAACTCCCTGCTCCCCCAGTCCCTCCTCCCACCCCCTTCCTGTGGCTGTGCACCCGTGTTCACACTGTCACAACTACACAATGCCACTCACGGCTAGTTCACTCACGGCTAGTTCACACACAGCACTGGGCGCCACTGCCCAGGATGCAGCACACGGCCCCTGCCGCAGCTGACGGCAGTGGCTGTGCCTGGTTTCTAAGCCTGCCCGTGGCAGCAAGGTGCCCCACAGGGCCTGTGCCCTTCCCATGGTGCGGGCCGCATGGCGTGGTACCCACACTGCCTCAGACCTTCCATCCTGCAGTCTGGAACGTGCCTGCTGTCGGTTCGTTGGTAACTCTTGATTTTTCCCAGTCTCTTTCTGGAAACACTGTTAGGTAGGCATTAGATCTCCCGGATTGATGCTCTCTCTCCGGTTATCCATCTTCTTGCCCTTTTGCTGTACTTTCTGGAATATTTGACTTTTTTTCTTCCAATCTTTCTATTAAATGTATTTTGGCATATATATATATATATATCTCTAGAAAATTACGCAGACTATATGCACTTACACGCAGGTGTAATTAGCCTCCAGAAATTAAGTGTGCAGAGTGATAAGGGTATATGTATGAACTCTTAAAGTTCTGTTGAAGTGACGACCCCCAACTACCCCGTGGCCAGATGGAGAAACAGACTGTCCCAGAAGTACCCGGCCCACGCCGTCACCACCAGCCCCACACGTAACCATCACCTTGACTTTGAAAAGCACAGATGCGCTCCGCCCATGTCTGAACGGGGCTGGAGAGAAGTGTTTTTTATGGACTCTTTTAACAGATTCAGGAGGCTATTCTTCTAGTTTGCTGAGAGTTGTTATAAATGGTTATTGAAATCTGCAAATACTTTTTCTGTATCTACTGAAATGATTATATGGTTTTTTTTTTCTTTATTTTGTAAATATGGTGAATTACATTGACTGATTTTTGGATGTTTAAACTAACCTTGTATTCTGGCTCAAATACCACTTGATCATAATCTCTTGTCTTTCCTGTGAATTAATAGTATTTAACATGCCAGCACTTTAGTTAAGGATTGTGTGTCTTCCCATAAGGGCACTGGTCTACAGTTTCCTCATCTGGTCTTGATATCAGGGTAGTGCTGATCCCATCAAATGACTTAGGAAGTGTTCTACTCTATTTTATTGAAGACTTTGTGGTTTGGTTTTATTTTTTCCTTAAACGTTTGTAGAATTTATCAGTGAAGCCTTTTGAGCCTGGTATTTGCTTTATGGTAAAGTTTAAATTGAGAATTCAATTTATTTAATAGATATAGAACCATTCGGTTTTTCTGGGTTTTTTTGTATGTGTGTCAGTTTTTGGTAATTTGTGTCTTCCAAGGAACGCACCCGCTTCCCTGGACCACTGCTTCACTGGACGAAGCAGCTTGCGATGCTGCTGTGTCGTAGGTTAGTGACAGGGTCGGCTGTGACTCGTGCCTTCATTCCTGATATTTACAATTGTGTTTTCTCTCCTCCTTCCTCAATCCCCTCTCAACCTGAAAACTCATCACCTTCAGTTTGGAGAAACCTGATCATTTCTTTGTTCTCTTTCTGGAACTCCTGTCAGTCAGCTGGACCTTTCGGACAAAGCCTCTAACTTGCCTTCTCTCTCCCTCCTTCCTCTGCCTCCTTCCTGTTGGCAGGTCCTGAGCCTGACCCGGGTGCAGAGGGTAGCACTCAGGCCAGGGGCGAGGGTGTGGGTCACCCCCCAGCAAGCAGCCTGGACAACTGAGGGGCTGCCCCGGATTGAGGGGTGTAGACAGCCGTGAAGGTATGGGTGGTAAGATGTAGCTTCAGGACTTGAGACTCATGCAGTAGTGGTCTCTCCTGGATGCGTGACAGCCAGGACCCTGCAGGCGCCGTCTGGGGTTGGGGGGGACCCACGCTAAGGAGCAGGTGGGTCTGGGAGTTACAAATTGGGACCCCCATCAGGGCTCACCTGCCCCTCCCCAGGTGCAGGGACAGCCTCCCTGGGCCCTGCCCTCAGCCCCAGATCCCCCCACGCCCAGGGGATGACCTGTGGCCAATGAAAGATGTACTGTGGAGGCCTGGCTCTACTGAATGGCTGATCACCACCCTGCCCAGTCCTGCTCTCCCAGGCATGTTGCCCCAGCGCTCTGCACACAGCTCCCAGCTCAGGGTCTGCTCACACCCACCATCACAGGCCCATGCGATCAATATGGGCCCTGCCGACGCTAGGCCAGGAGCCCGCCCTGACCTTCAGAGGGAGGTGGGAAGAGGAGGGGGCAGGAAAACCCAGCGCCCCAGGTGGTACAGGACTTGAACTCCTGCAGACGTGGACCCTGAAACTCCCTAGCACAACTCTCAGCACAGAATACCTATTTTCTTCTTTTCAACAAAGTAATTGTTTAATCAGAGCAGCCACTAGCCAGCTAGACTCTTCCCTGCTTCTGTTAAACTGTGGCGCTCCAACTGCAGTTCTGCCAATCCAGGGGAATCTGTTATCACCCGCCTGTGCTGTCCCAGATGAAACAAGGATTGCTACTGCTTGTGAAATCATGTCGGATGAGCCAAAAATATCTTTAGCACTAAGGAGGAGGAGGCAAGTCAGGTGGAGGCAGGGAACGTGTGGGTAGAGAGGAAATAGGAGAAGAGAATTTCTCAGATTTAAAAAGAATTTGGGGATGTTACTATTTGCCATAGGTGAAGCTAAAAGATTCCTCTCGGAGTTCATCATGGCTCTCTCTGATGGTCCTATTGGATCCCCTCCGTGGCCTTGACAAGGACATGGCTCAGGCTCAGTTCTGGGATGACCACCAGCTTTGCTGGCTTAGGGGGAGGGTCTGTGGATCCCCGGGGTGCAGAGACAGGTGGGAGACAGGCCCTGGGGAAGGTTTTGGGTGAGGTGAAGGTAACAGCAAGAAACCAAGATGAGAAGAGACAGGGAGGAAAGAGAGGGGAGGGGACAGTGCAGGGTCTCCGTGGCACCTACCGCAGGGTGAGGCGCCAGGGGAGCCCTCAAGGCAGGACGGGGAAGCAGCTGCTGGGGTGACAAGGCCGTCCCCCAGTGCCTGTCCCATGCCAGCGCAACCACATGCTTGGGCAGCAGGTGGAGAAGCAGCCATGGTCTGTTGGAGAGGAAGGGCCCACGGCTGCTCTGGCCAGCCTTGTATGGCCAGGCAGCACCAATTCTTTTTTTTTTTCCTTCCTTTTTGTCTTTTTTACTAACTGGCAACGGGATCACAACCCTCGGTGTTGCGCCCGCACCGCGCTCAGCCAGTGAGCGGGAAACGGTCTCCACATGGGATCCGAACCCTCGGCGGGAGCGCAGCCGTACTCCCAAGCGGGGCACTCTCCAGTGCGCCACCGGGCCGGCCCGGGGGCAGCACCAATTCTGAACCTCACCTCTGGACTAGCACTTCCTGAGAGGGCCCATCCTGACGATCTTCTAGGATTTCTCCTGAAATAGGGACAGAACTTTTTGCGTGTCCCAGGACACGAGCTTCTGACACATCGGAATGCTGCCTTCAAATCAGGTCTGAGGGCAGAGACCCTTCCTGTCTCCAGACCCACACTGGGGGGTGGGGGCAAGGACAGCAGCGACCTTCAAGACCCACACTGCTGACCTTCCCCAGCTCCTCACCTCCAACCCCCCTGACAACAGGACATCCTCATCTCTGTCCCCCACAGACTCAGGATATCCTCACTCCCATCACCTACAGACCACAGGACGTTCTCATACCTGTCCCCCCAGACCACAAGACATCCTCGTCTCCATCACCTATGGACCACAGGACATCCTCACCCCTGTCCCCAGGACCACAGGACCTCCTCACCCTCGTCACCTATGGACCACAGGATGTCCTCACCTCTGTCACCTATAGACCACAGGACGTTCTCACCCCTGTCCCCCCAGACCACAGGACATCCTCGTCTCCATCACCTACGGACCACAGGATGTCCTCACCCCCATCCCCGTGGAACCACAGGTTGGCCTCATTCCTGTCCCCCGGACCACAGGATGACCTCACCCTCATCACCCACAGACCACAGGACAGCCTCACCCCCGTCACCTACAGACCACAGGATGTCCTCACCCGTCCCCATCCCCCCTGGACCACAGGACGTCCTTACCCCCATCCCACCTGGAACCAGAAGGCAGCCTCACTCTTGTCCCCACTGACCACAGGACAGCCTCAACCCCATCCCCTTGGACCCCATTAGTGCCCAATGCCTGCCCCTGCCCTGCCCTACCTGGCCCACTCTTTGAGCTCCCTGTGGGTTAGTGAGAGTCCTTCTCGAAGGGTCACCACTGCAGTGACCCGCTGGCCCCAGGTCATATCTGGAACTCCAATCACAGCCACATCTGAGGACAGAGGACAGAGGACAGGTTGGGGCACTTGGGAACGCTGATGACCACTGCAGGCTGAAGAGCACTGGGAGAGCGCAGGAAGTACCGTCAGTGTCCAATCAGCCTGTGCAGAGCTGGCAGGTCCTGCAGGGGTAGGGGGGGCAGGCTCCCTACGATGTGTCTCAGGGCTGGGTGGGGGAAGGGGCTGCACGTCTGCAGGTGCTTAGCCTTCCACCCACGTGGCTCTACGTCTGCTCAGCTGCCTGGACATGCCACCTCCATCTGACCATGGGGCAGGGCCTGCGCCACATTCCTGCAAATGGATTCCACAGGCTGCGTGTGCCCCTAGTCAGGCCTGGAAGCCAGGGCAGGGTCAGCAGGTTACAAGTTCCACCAGAGCCTGGAATGTGGTGGCTGCGTGTGAGGCAGAAATGAATTTCAGGGGACCTCTACAGCACGTAGGAAAGGACCACCTATCCCCAAGCATCTAAGACTCAGTCAAATACAGAGAAAGCAGCTCCGTCTCTGGACAGGGACTCACGTCTTTGGGCACTCACCCGCAATGCTGGGGTGGGCCAGCAGGTGCCGTTCCACCTCCAGGGCACTGACTTTGTAGCCTCCACTCTTAATGATGTCCAATGACGTCCGGCCACGGATCCAGTACCCACCATCCTTAAATACGGCAGTGTCCCCTGAAGAAACACAATGACAGCCCCGCCCCAGAGCATCTGGTCACTGAAAGGGAAGCCTTGGGTTCCTGGTGGTCACTGCAAGAGGCCATGGTGGGGCCGTGTGCGCATGCAGAGGTCCCTCACCCCTGGCCCCCATGCCCTTTCCTGTGGGGCCCCTGCTTCGTCCACACATGTCCCCTTCCCCATTCTCAGCCTGTGTGCCCGGAGGGACAATTGGCACCCACTCTCCACCCCCTACCAGGATCAAGTCAGCGGTGGGCCCAGAACCCACCAGGACTGAAGACACCATGAGCCTTGCTGGGGCCCTGCGGTTCCGTGAACATCCTCTATTCATAAGCTGGCTTAGGTCACATTTCTGCAGAGCAATCAATAACCACCAGCTATCGGCAAGTATAAGGCACAATAATTGTGCAGAAGCACAAAGACTGATGGCTTTGACCCTAGCTCAGGTGGGCTGCACCAGGGTGGCGCCAGGCCCTCTGCTCGTCCAGGGTGGCGCTGGGCCCTCTGCTCGTGCCACTGCCTGCGAGGAGCAGCCCCAACACAGCCCTGCAACGCAGGACAGGTGCTGGCCCTTATGCTAGCCAGGGATCAGGGAGGCGATGGTTGCAGCTACTGCAAGGAGCCCTCCCACTGCTTACATGAGGCCCTGAAAATGTTCCAGCCAAATACTGAGTAAAAGCACAACTGAATCAGACACCTTCTGATCTCCTGCTGTGCGGCAGAGTCCTATCAGGGCTATCCTGTGGGGAGGGGGGCTCCGAGGCTGCAAGTGCATGGAGTGGCTGGCGACAGACAATGAAAGGCCCCTCTTAGTCCTTGGCCCCAGGGCCCCCTCCAGTGCTGGGCTTCTTGCCCCTGTCCTGCCCCCCATGGTCCTAGACAGCTGGCTGCGGCTGCCCGCACTCTTCCTCATAAGGCAAAGCCACAGCTTCCACATGCTTCTCCACACAGCTGCCGGGAGCCCCCCAGCTGAGAATCAAACTTGGGTCAATTCTTTCTCAAGCAGCTCATTATGTTCAACAAAAATATCCACAGCCATCGAGGGAGGGAGGAGGTCGGGAGACCCAGCTAGGGACTCGGGCGTGTGCACACGTGTGAGTGCATGTGTACATGTGAGTGCATGTGTTTGCCAGTGAGTGTCTGTAGTGTGTGTGGACGCCCATCCCACCCTTCAAGCACCATGTGGAGTCCATACGGGTCAGCTTCCCTGCTCCCTGCAGGTTCTTAGCTGGGATAGGTCATAAATGTTCCTTTACATGTCACGCCACCTGACACGGGAAGGTGCCATCCCACTCTCCAGTCTATTAAGCAGGGTGGATGGTGTGCTGGGATGGGCTTTGGGGCTTATTTATGGTGCGGAGCGAAGAGGAGGCATCAGGAGCACGGGAGCCTGCACAGGTGGGAGGCAGAAGAGCCAAGCGGGGTGGGCTTTGTTGTGGTCCTGGCACAGCCAGACTGGGCAGGCGCAGATGTGAGCTGTGGGCACTGGGGAGGATGCAGCCTGTCCTGAGTCCGGTGGGGCCCTTTGTGGCCCCTCCTCCATCCCCACTGTGCAGTTCTGACCCCAGCTGTGTCCCTTCTGGACTGGACAGCCTCGTGGTCTCCCAATGGCTTACCTTTAATGTGCCAAATTGCCCAGCCAGGCCTCTCCTGCCCCACAGTTGTCATGGCTGCTCACGGACCAATGTGGGGCCATGCCTGGCGTGGCTTTCTGACCCTGTGCCCTGCTGGCCTCCACCAGCCCAGAAACCCAGCACAGCCAGGACCCTGCCCTGGGCTTGCCTCCCATCATGCCCCTGCTGGAGACACCAGCACTGCCCGCGTCCACGGCACCCTCCTCCCGCTGCTCGACACCTGACTCTCCCAGAGTGGGCTGTGTTCAGCACACGGCATGACCCGGGTGAACACCCTCAGGATAAGGATAAGACCGCGCACGAGACCCAGGCCCATGCGCAGAGCTGGAAATGTGGAAGGAGCAAGGAGAGTCCCGCTGACGTCGCAGAGTTGCCGGGCACACTTGGGGCCCCGGGAGCTGCCGCGAGGACCAGTGGCCCGGCCAGGATGAGGCAGGGAGATGTGGGCCCCTCCTGCCACCAGCCTGAGCCGGTGGCCCACACAGGATGGCCCGCACAGGCACTGTGCCAGAAGTGCTCGGGGCCTCAGTGTCCTGTCTGGGCCAGGGTGCCTCCGCAGCCACAGGGGGAGTGCAGCCCGACACTGTCTACTGAGAAAACGGCGGTGGGGGGCGGCGTGGGCCGGGGGAGGCAGGAGGCAGTGTGTGGTGACTGACATGTTGGGACCTTGACAGTGGCAATGGACATCCGACCTACACGTGTGATAACACAGCAGAGGCCCGTGCACGGCGCCAATGCCCAGTGGCAGCTCAGGAAAATGCAGGGAGAGTACCAGGAACCTCCCGGTGTGTTATCTGCAACTTTCTGTGAATCTATCATTTTTCTTTAAGAAGTTTTAAAACTCTGCTCTGTGGTTTATTGATACGTTTCCTTCCCCAGCCTCCAGGAGCGCTGACCCTTCCCAAGTGGGTTTAATGGCATGAGAACACCTGCAATGGGTTATAATCACACAATTTTCCAAAGAATGAATCTGTATTAACCAAACTTATGACTACGATAAACAAGCACTGCAAACTAACATGGGAAATTGCCTGTTGGGACGCTAATTAGATTTCACTGTTTATTCACTGGCAGGTCTCAGGTGTTAGAGCTCCACCCATAGTGAGGCCACCTGCTATCTTTCTGCACGTGTGGTGTGTCTCTGCAGGTGTGGCCTGGGAGGACTGGGGTTGAGATCTCCCAGGAGTGGCGGAAGGTGAGCATCTGGCCCTCTTCCCTGGCTCCCACCTGTTTCAGGCAAGGTCAGGCCCTGGGACCCGGCATGGGCCCTGTTCACGGGCTTCTCCTGGGCATGGCCAGCTCTGCCTCCAGAGCTGGCTGGGAAAGGACTGCTGGGAGCAGCTCTTGGAGTTGTCCGCTCCTTCAGCCACAGGACCCTGCTGCTATCTTCTCAGTGAAGCCCCAACACAGCCTCCCCAACCTGGCAACTGCATGTGTGTCATGCCTGGGGTCTCCACTTAGCCACGTGGAGGGCAGAATTGTGGGTGCCAGCAGCCAGCAACGTGTCACTCTCAGGACACCTGGTTTCTGAGTCTAGAGAAAGTGGCAGTGGCCATGAGAAACAGGCCAAGTCTAGGACCCTATGACAGCAGGAGGCTGAACAATCACAGTGGGACAGAGACCTGTCTTTCTATGATAGTCAGCCTGGCCCACGCCGTCTCGGGTAGGGTTGGAGGCAGTGGGTGGGGGTTGCCCTGTGCCCAGAGTGCATGCTTGGCCTGCAGGGGGCCCTCGGTGGACGCGGGTGGTTGTGGCATTTTTCCTGCCCTGGGATGGCCAGAAGACAGAGTGCCAGCTCTCAACCTGACCAAGGCCCCACAGCTCCTGCCGCTGGAGCCCTCATCCTGCAGGCTGCCTTGGACTCCTTTCCAGGTGTAGAGAAGGTAAGTTGCCCACCAGGCCCTGCGGCTCCTGACTGAACTTCCTTGTGAAGCCAAGAGATCTCTGCCGGGAGCTCCCAGTTCCTCACAGGCACCAGGTTCCTTCCAGTTGTGCAATGTGGTCCCTTTGTCCTGATGCCCGCCCTGCCTCTCCCAGGCCTGCACCTTCTCAGGGTGGCCCCAGATGCCACAGTCAAAAAGGGCCATTTCCCCTCCCATCCCTGAGCTTGTCCTCCAGAGTGCGACATGACCAGAGAGTGATATGACTTGTGCTCCTCAAAGGCCAACGCCCTCCTGCTCCCACACCTGCCCGGTACCTGGCACAGATGGTGCCTCTTGCTACGTCCCTGCCGACAGGGACAGTGGGTGGTTCCATCCTTCCAGGCTCCATCCCCATCCTCGAGGGCCCAGAGACATCGAGGCCAAGCTTTACACAGTGTCCCCGGAGTGGCAATGGGCCGCACGTGTCAGGGAGGAGGCCTGCCAACAACATGGCCTGGGCTCTAGCGCTGTCCAGGAGGGAGCTCAAGAGACACAAGTTATCATCTTGAAAAGCACAAACGAGTTAAGTAACTTTTACTCTTTATAAGGACATATTTATCAAAATACATCGATTCTGCAGTCAGAGCCTCTTGCCAGGGAGCTATGTATCTCCTCGGCTGGATGCCACATTAAGGGAGTTTTGTTCTGACAGATACAACGTTGCAATCAATAAAACCTGAGCATGTGGATCTATGCACTGCTTTCAAATCCTGTGCTATCTCATGTCTCTGCCCTAAACTGTAATTGAAAATAAATCTCCCTGATACTCAGATTCTAGCATTCTGGATGTATGGGTGGACAGAGGTGGCAGGCAGCCTCCCTGAGGGAGGTCTTGCCCCTGCCCGTCCACGGTCCTCAGGCCAAGCACTCCTGGCCAGGAGGGTCCTGAGCTGTTGATCTGGAGCAACTGCAGGCACCCCTGCAAACCCATCCAAGTTCTGCAAAGTTGGGGGAGGTGAGTCAGGAAACCAGGTGGGGGAGACCCAGACCTGGCCCGTCCAGCACTTTTTCTCCCAAATGGATCTTAAAGTGGCAATAGAATGTGTCTTAAACTAGGGCTCCTGGTCCTTGAGAAAACTCTCAGGGAACATGAGACCATTGGCCCTGAGACCCCAAGCCATCTTACAGATGCGGGGGCTGAAGCCGGGCCCCTCTCCACTGGCAGGGGGCTAAGGGGAGGGTCACCCATCCAGAATTGGCAGTGGTGGTAACTGTCCCATAGTATCAAGAAAGAGGTGGGTGCCTCAGTGGAGACACATCTGAGAACCATTCCTGGTGAGAAAAATGCCAAAGGAGACACTAGAAGGGGCAGGAAATGAAAGCGGGATGGAGACAACTTCACAGGAGTGTAAACCTCATGTCTGAAAACCACGGGGACAGAGGTGGATGACACACATCCAGGTTCTCTTGCTCTTGAAACAAAATCAACAGTAACATTCTTTTCAAAGGCACAAAGTCTGAAATAAGAAAATAGGAGAGAAGGTTATGTTTAAAAAATCAGAAGCTAGAAATGACAATGAACAAGTGGCCAAGAACTACAGAGGCCCAAAGAAGGTGTCCCCACATGGTGTGGAGAGGCAGGGGGAGCTCATTCACACATGGCTCCATCAGATGCCCGGGGGCAGGTGAGGTGGGGAACTCTAGGACAGGAGGGACTGAAGGTCTCTGAGGGGCAGGTGGAGCCTAGGCTGCTCTGGCATGGCCTGGCATTGTCCATTTGCCAAGCAGGAGTGGAGGCTTTTCTTGGATGGACAGAGGGTTCGGGGTGGCCAGGTGTACACGGCCTGTGGACCCTGGAGTCTCCTCACCTTGACCCTGGATGCTGGCTGGGCCTCCCCTGCAGGCCAGGGACCTAAGAGTGATCTTGAGGGAAGACAGAGTCCAGGGGAGGGCCTGAGACCAGACACGGGCCCCTGACCAGCACTGACAAGGCCACCCTTCAGCCAGAGCTGCCAGGCTGGGTACCTCTGATTCTAGCATTCTGGATGTTTGCAGGGACATGATGTCACACAATGTTTAAAAAATTATTCTGATAGTAAGAAATAACTCTAAGCAATTAAAAAAACCCAAAAAACAAAAAACCCAAAACGATGAAAATGTCAACAGAATGATTGGAAGTGGAGGTAGTCTCCGAGAAAACAGCAAAAAGACCTGAGATGTAGTGGTTAGGAGAGAAAAGATGAAAACGTAGAACAGAGATTCACACTGAATGTTCAAACCTGAAATGACAGAAATACCAGAAAAGAGAACAGGGATACACACGGGAGAGAGTCAACAGAACACTCCCCAGAGCCACAGGATAGGACATGACTTCCAGTCCAGGAAGAGAACTGGTGCGCCCGGGGGGGGGGGGGGTTGGTCAAACCGCAGGACTCTGGGACAGAGAGACGATCCCACACGCCTGAGAGAGAAGGTCCTGGCGCACCAGGAATTAGCTGACTGCAGGCACTGGCAATTCTGGAAGCCAGAAAACCATAAAGAAATGATTTCCAACCCAGAACTCTGTATCTAGCTAAACCACTGATGCGGAGCGAGGGCAAAATGAAGACACGGTCAGATGTGTGGGTCCTCAAAGGTATACCCTGCAAGGAAGCATGGGGGACAAGGATGGAAGAGTGAAGGGGGCCAGATCAGTGACTGGCACCAGGAGACCTTCCTGACCTGGGGAAAACAAGAAAAGGGAAGATGCCACAGTGTCCCTACGGTGTGCCTCTGGAAGGTGAGTCCCTGGTCTCAGCAGTACAGATGCTGCAGTGAACCGGGCTGGGGTGAAGATGTTACACCTCGGGGGCCACAGGGCCTAGTCTTCCCAAGTAGGGGGTCACTAGATGACAGCAAAGCAGGGAAGTATGGAGGTGGCAATGTCAGCGTGTCACCTGGGATATTGACATTGATATCCAACAAACAGCTAACAAGTCCCAAGAAGCAGAGGTGGGGCTGCTGGTTCCTGTTCCAAAACTGGGAAATCACTTGAGTCTTTAAGCCATGGATACATAACTTTGATAAAAACCCAAAAACTTAAAAACACTCACCCTCTGCCCAGAGAGTGGTCATGTGTTTTCTAAAAAGCGCCAGCTAAGATACAGTCCATCCAAGCTAGGACACAACAGGGACAGCTGCAGGTGCCTGCAGCAGGCGAGAAGCAGAGATGAGAAACATGTTCATTTCTATTTACTTACGATCACATTGCATACAAGATTTAAGAGAAGCCATGGAAAAACTATAGAATTAAAAATTTCAACAAGATTTCTGGCTATCATATTGATTAAAAAATCAATAGCTCTCCAATACACCAGTAATAACCATTAGAGAACATAATAGGAAAAAACCCATTCAGAATGGCGAACTGAACTGCACAGCAGTACTCAGCACTAAATCTAACCAATCACGTGTGAACCCTTGTGGGGAGACTGGCATGCAAACAGAGAATTGGGCCTTGTGTGCAGATGCGCTGCAGACTGGATTCTGTCTGCTTCCTTGCCTGGCCGATGGTGGCCAGTGGTGGACACAGGGTTGGGGGGTGGACAGTGTCTTCCTCAGGCAGGGCAGCCCCCCCAGGCTGAATTCTGGCCTCCTCTGTGTCCCAAGTCCCCATGGAGACCTGCATTCATCGATGACACAACCCGTTTGGAGCAGGATTCTGACACCCAGGACTCCTGCCCCCCTCCCTATCTCCTCACAGGTGCTACGGCATCTCTGCTGGGCACGTTGCTCTTCCGGCGGGTGCGCCAGAGCAAACCCACCCACCACGCATGTTTACTGGAGATGGGTGGAGGCAAAGTCTAGCCCCCCAGCTGGTGTCTCGGGCTGACAGCTGGCCCATAACCTCCATGCAGAGCTGGTCCACCTCCAGCAGTATTCCACAGATCTGGACAACCTCGTCCTACAACTCACGTGGAGGAGCATGAGGGCAAAGGTCGACAGGCCACATCTGGAAACACCTTACGCTGCTGCATGTCAATGACGTGTCACAGCCATGGCCATTAGGAAGGTCTGGGACCAGCCTAGCGTAGATGACAGGGCAGAGGGAGTAGCAGAGGCCCCGAGTGCTGGCCCATGTGCAAAGGCAGCCTGACCCGCATGGTGGGGTGGCTGCTGGGGACCCAGTGTTTGCATGTCGCTGTGCCATGCCACACACGATTATGTTCCAGGTGGATCAAAGGCTTCTCTTTGTGAGATAAAACCTGACAAATTTCAGAAGAAAACATAAGAGGAGATGTTTATGACCACTGAGCAGCAAAGGATCTTTAAGTAAGTTAAGTACAGACATAAGAAGGAGACGACTGATACATGTGACTATGGCACAAAAGGAACCATAAGCAAAGGGAGTTGTGAGCGCAGCTGGGGTACGATGTCGGTGCACAGGCCAAGATGGACCAACCTTGCTGCAGAGGGAGCAGGAGGCTGCGGGCAGGGGGTGCATTCTACAGGTGAATGTTGAGCTGCCGCTGCTTGGCATGGGCCCAGCAGGCAGCCAGGCACCTGCTGGACAGTTAGTGCTGCCCCCCTCAAGAGGGATGGGAAGGGGAGGCTGGCATGGACCAGATGGAGGAGGCAGGAGCGGGAGCCGGACATTCTTCATCCTGCCATTGTTATCCCTTGGCAGGCTGGACCCTCTCCCCAGAGGTTGGCATGAGCCAGAACAGTCGGGGGGAGAGGGTCCCACTGGGATGCCTGTGTTCCTCCCTTTCCCCTGCAGAGATGCCCAATATCCTGTGTAGCCAGGAACAGCCACAAAATATAGATTTTGCCAATGAGACAGAGGCAGGGGCAACTGCAGGGCTTCTAGACAGCACCTGCTTTCTTGATGTAGGACACAACCACAGGTATGACCCAGCCTCCCCCCTTTCCCTGCCTTAAATGTGATATTGGGTCTGGGGGCTCAGCAGCCACCTCATTAACACAGGTAGAGGCTGTGGGAACAGCCATGGGGATGGGACTGTGGCACCGCCAGTACCTGCCCGGCCCCCAGAGTGCCCACCACGGCTCCCACAGTGCCCATGCCCCCAGAGTGATCCTGGGCTGCAAACAGAGTAACACTGGAGGCTGCAGTGACTGTCCATCTAGGTATCTACTCCTTGAGGCCGATGAATCCCAACTCAATCGCAAGGCCCCTTTAACCTTTGTCACTGCTGAGATGCAAACACTAATGTGCCCCTGAGCCCAGGACGGTCTAGAGTTCAGGATGCCCAGGGTCACATGCTGTAGTCCTGGGGCTACATTCAAGCCCAGGCCCAAGGGCCCTGGAGTCCTGGCTGGGTCCTAGGCACAGTGCGCCTTTGGTGCTGCCCCTGGGTGCACAGTTGAGGAGCAGGGCTGTGAGCGCAGCCAGGGAAGGAGGCCAGTGCCTTTCAGCACACCCAGCTAGCAGACGGACAGTCTCGGACAGGCAGGGCCAATGCTCAGCCTCGGGGACAGGGCCACCTGGGCTCAGCTTCCATGCTCTCTCCCTGAGCCGGACTTCTCAATTTGGCAGGCTCTTCTGCCTCCACTGCCTCCTTTCTCTTCCTTACCACGAGCTCCTGGTGGGTCTCTAAGGATGCTCATCATCTGGTTTCCTCTGCTGGCTGGTTTCTAAGACCCCACCCCACCTACTGTGGGGACACTGACCCTGTCTGATAATCCCTCTCCTGACCCCTGGCTGCCATCAGACCAGACCCCAGAAGGGGATGTTGTTTGCTCATGCCACCTGCCCAGCAGAGGTTGGACCATGGGGTTCAACTAAAGTCCCGAGGATGCTCAGCTCTTAGAATCACCTGTCTACTTACTTGCTTGGGTCCAAAGCTCGTAAAATCACCAGTCTACCTGCCCAGGCCCAAGGCTCCTAGATTCACCTGTCTACCTGCCTGGGCAGCAAACAAGCCTATATATGGTGAACAAGTCCAAGTGGAAGAGAGTCTGCAAAAGTCATTTTGGCTGTCAGAGGAGTTGCTTGAGGGAGACCTTTGATGCCTCCCAGAGTGGATGCAGAGACCCCTGGGGATCTTAAAAGGAGCTCCTTTCACCTTTTTGTAGCAGAAATGGGCTGGGGCAAGGAGGCAGTGCATGCAGGGTGGAGGGGGTGAGAGTGCTGGCATCTAAGTGGGTGACCTCCCCTCTCATTGAGGCCCAGAGAAGGCCACTGGGGAGGTGCTAGTCGGACTTAGCCCTCCCAAGCAAGCGCTCACTGGCAGCAGCTCCCCAGCTTATGCCAGAATCCACATGGTAGGAGGGGCTGGCCAGGGAAAGGGTTAAGTTTAATTTATCCTGATTTCTATTTAATATCATGCTCTCCCTGTAGGAGCCGGCAGCTGTGAGCTGATCGCATGCTCTCATTATGCAGTCTGTAGCACTAATGGCCTGTGACAAAGACGTGCAGCTTCTAGGCCTTGCCCCTGAGAGCCAATTAAACACACATACTCCCTTCCTGTTTGCAGCACATTACAATAAAATTAAACTGAATTTCAAAATCATTTTCTCCTAAAGACATCTCTTTACAATAATTAATGCATGTTATTCCTCTTCAACTGAAATGCTCATCAGGAACGGAGACTAAAAACGCTTTAACACTGCCTGCCCCGCAGCCCACACTGTTGTGCCTGGCACCTCGGCAAGCCTGCCATTGGCAAAACCCATAGGGTTTTGGTTCCATGCTTTTAAAGAAAACAAAATCTGCAGCTTTTTATCTGAATTTTTTTAAAAAAGAAGATGGTCACAAAGCAAGTCAGGTTTCCAAATCCAGACAATCTAGAGGGCTGTTGAGGAACATACTAGAAGCAAGATCAGCTCAGAAGCGTGCTTCTGAGATACTGCTCGTGAGGGACAATTAACAATAAAGAGAGGTTTGTTTTCACCAGATCATTTACGTTAATGGGGATGTTAAAAAGGGGTATGCCAGGCAGGCGTGCGTTGACTTGCTAACTGCATCCATCAGAAAGAGACGGGTGTCACCTGAGCTCTAGGATGCAGCACCCAGCCCACTGCCGACACCCGGCCCGTGGAGGTGCCTGGCCCTCTGCTGATGCCTAGTCCTCTGCTGGCGCCTGGCCTGCAGAGATGCCTGGCCCATGGAGGTGCCCTGCAGCTCCTGGGTGCTGGCCTCTGTTCTGGGGGCTCATAGGACATCCACTCTGCAGACCTCCAGAATGCCCACCACACTGCCCAGCGTGGGGTGATCTGGGTGCTGGAAAGCGAGTCTGTGGTGCTTCCTTGTCACCTTCCCTCCTGCCCATGGTACGGGAATGCTCCTGACCATAGCCGCTAGGAGGAAAGGAATGAGAGAGAGGGCCACGGAGGGCTCTGGGCTCAGGGAGGACGAGTGACAGCCATGACCAGCGGTGGGGAGGCAGAAGGAGCCGCTGGATGCCCCTCACCTCAAGGCCCCAGCTGATGGGGGCTCACAAGTTTCCGGGCGGCTGTGGGGTCTCCACCAGGCAGCCTGCTCTGTCATTCTGTGACCTCAGCCTGCAGTGGCAGCAGATTCCCAGGCTGCAGGCTGGACACACGACTGTGCCCACCCACAGATCCACAGTGACCAGCCGCTAAGACTGCACACGCCTTGTGAGGCTCTGCGTCACAGCAGCAGACACTTCAAGGGCCATGGGGCTTCCAGGATAAGAGCCAGGTTGTAGCGAGGCCACAGTCACTCCGTCTGCTTTCCTAACACCCCCCTCAGATATGCAGGAACCACCAGGGTGCCCCCCACGCTGCCTCCTGCTCAGCTCTGCTCCCTGCGAAGATGCATGCAGTGAGCACATTTCTGCCTACGGCCAGTGTGTTCTGACATGTGAAAACAGGTCTTTCTCTGGAAAATATTACCTCAAGATTATTATAAAATAATGCATGTTCGGCATAAAAATTTTAGAAATATAGGTAGGCAAAAAGAAAAAGAACCACCACCCAGAAGTGCACCATCTGGATATCAGGAACTGGCATTCTGGAGTGTGTCCCTCCAGATCAGAACACGCACCAGTGACTGGACGTGGCTGCACAACTAAACATTCCCATTGTCACCATGTCATCTGGCAGAGTAAGGATCCTGGGACCCCGCTAGCTCCTCACACAGAAGGTGGGGGACAGGCGGGCAGGTAGCTGCTTGAGCAGGTTTTGGGCATGTGTCTCAGAAGAAAAAGGTGAGGTGGCAGATGGGGGGCCACCAGTGCATTCCAGGGCTGCGACCGTCTTCCCTACCACTGACAGGATGCCTGGCTGACAGGCTCCTGCTGCCCCAAGGCCTGCTCCACCACAGAGAACAGACTAGCTTGTGGAATAATGTGACCTCATGACCACACCACAATCGTATCATACCAAGAGGACTTCTGACCTTGAGTCGGGGAGGGAGGGCGGGCAGGAGCGGGAGAGTGCCTGCGTGTGAGTGCAGTGGTGTGCGGGAGGGGAAGGAGTAGCGGGACTACCAGAAGGAACAGCATGGGAGCCTCGTCATGAGGCCTGAGGGCTCCTGGTCCCTCTGAGGCATAAGCCTAAGGAGCCTTCTCCTAGAGGCCAGTGGGAGGCTGGCACTCAGTGAGCACAGTGTGGAACAGAGGCCCCCACCTCACCCTCTCTGTCTGTGGTGAAGGGTCCTCAGAACACTGAGGCTGGCTGGCGAGTCCCGCTCCTGCCCTGTCCCTTCAGGGTCCCCTCCGTTCCTGCAGAGCTGGGTCCTACCTGTTTTAAACCAGCCATCCGAGGTGAAAGCATTTTTAGTTTCTTCTGGTTTATCCCAATATTCTCGAAACACGGAGGATCCCCTGACCAGCAGCTCCCCCTCCTTCTCTTCGAACCCTGGGGTCACCTGTACAAGATGGGAGAGAAATGTGTGGTCAGAGCTGGTCACACAGCTCTCAGCATCGGGGTCTCCACCTGCACTCCTGTGCTCCCCATGTGGGAGCTCTTTGCAGGCTGCTCCCTGCCCATCCTGAGGGCCATACGCTTTCTGAAACTAGACATTGCTGGAAGCATTTGAGAAGTGCAGCTCTTAATGGGAAGAACCCAGTTGTGCAGTAACAAGCCCTCCTCCAGGGTCCTGGCACCACCCCTGGGTGCCCTGGGCTGGGAGCTGCACATCACCTTGTTAATCCCCAAACAGCCACATAACGCAGGGCTTCCGCTCTGTCCTCTAGACTCAGAAAAGTTGTTGGCTCAGGTCTCAGAGCCCAGGGCCTGGTGGGATTTGAGCCCACTGTCCATTTCTAAAAGCTGTTTCCAAAACCCATCTTCCGGGTGTTTCTCAGACACACTAAGGAACATGGGAGTGGCAGCTGCCCAGGCCCTTGCCATCATGCCTGGAGCAGCTCAGAGTTGGCAGCAGCCTTTGTAGGGCCTTGCAAATCGATCTTTCACTTGGAGCAACCAAATGAAAGAAGGAGGGCTCCATGATGAGGAAATGGGCTCAAGAGAGTTCATAGGTGACCAGAACAAACTCCCAGGAGTGTACATGGTCACAGGAAGCAGGGAATGTCAGCAATTCCCTACTGTGGCCATGGGGAGTGGTGAGGGTGAGGCTGGGCTTCATGCAACACCAGGAGCAGAAACCGTGAGCAGATGATAAGGTCCCATGAAGACACAGCTGAGCCCCCTGCTCACAGATATGGGAGGAAGGAGAGAAGAGCAGACAAGGAGCCGGGGCTGCAGGTGCACTCCTCTGGGGAGAGTCACTAGCTCTGTGACTGCTTCCCCTGTTGAGCTTTATGAATGATTCACTGTGAACCTCACTGTGAACCGGGAGAGCAAATGACATTAGGCCTCAGGCTCATCAACCGCCATTTAGAATGTACCTTTTTTTGGAGGAAGAATCTTTCCTCTCCTGTTTTTAAAAACAGGGAATTTTTGAAACAGGCTATAAAACAGTACAGCTCATTTACATGATGCTGGAAAAGAGAGTTGAAACCCCCCAGGGCCAACGCAGCACATGGAGGGCGATGGCCTTGTTCCATGGCAGCCTCCCAGGAGGGGGCGAGGCCACCTGCAGGGAGATAAAACACCTCCTGCAGACACAGGCGGCTGGGCTTCACACTCAGCGCCCTGCCTGACTCCTGCCCTCTTGCCACCTTGGAGGAGGTGTATGTTCATGTTTTCAAACTAAACCACAGATTTTATGTGAACGTCACTGATTTTTCCACTGCTGTCCTTTATCTGTCCACTGCTAGGGTCAGACTGTCTACCTGGCACACACCTGTGGGACAGGTATAGATAACAGGGCAAAGGCTTTAAAAATGAACTGACATTAAAACCAATCCCAGAGAAGGCAGGTAGGAACTTGCAGATTTAAGCCAATGGGTCACAGTAAAACAAAAATATCAACATTTTTTATAGGATGTAAACAAGACCCAGTCTCATAACATAATTTTTTTTTTTTTTTTTTTTAAAGATGACCAGTAAGGGGATCTTAACCCTTGACTTGGTGTTGTCAGTACCACGCTCAGCCAGTGAGCTAACCAGCCATCCCTATATGAGATCCAAACCCATGGCCTTAGTGTTATCAGCACCACACTCTCCTAAGTGAGCCACAGGCCAGCCCCATAACATAATATTTTAAATGTCCAAGATACAATACAAAATGACTTGGCATATGGAGAACCAGGAAAATACCAACTCTTATGGAAAAAGTACTTGACAGTACTGAGATGACACAGTTGTTGGAATTATCTGACAAAGACTTCAAGTCATACATTATAAAAACACTCCAAAAAGTAAGAGCAAACACTCTGGAAATAAATGGAAATATAGAAGTTTCAGTACAGAAATGAAAGATAAAAAGCAGAACCAAATGGAAATTTTAGAACTGAAAAATACAACAACAGAAATAAGAAAAAGTCACTAAATGGGCTCAATAGCAACATGGATCACAAAGAAAAGAACCTGAAAACTTAAGACACAGCAACAGAAATTACCCAATCTGAACAACATGATTCGAAAGATAAGCAGAGCCTCAGGATCCTGTGGGCTAGTACCCAAAGGGCTAATATTTATGTTACTGTATTAACAGAAGAAGAGGAAGAAAGAGTTAGGTGCAGAAAGATATTCAATAAAATTTGGCTGAAACCCCCAAATTTGGTGAAAACATGAACCTATAGATTCAAGAATCTCACAGAACCCCAAACAGAACAAACCTAAAGAAGTATAGGCCCAGATACATCAGGATCCCATCACTGAAAACTAACAATAAAGAAAAAATCTTGGCCACAGCCTGGAAAGAGCAGTGTATTACTTAGAAAGGAACAATGATTCAGATGACTACTGATTTCTCATCAGAAACAATGAAGGCCAGGGCTGGCCCGTGGCTCACTTGGAAGAGTGTGGTGCTGATAACACCAAGGCCATGGGTTCAGATCCCTATATAGGAATGGCTCGTTAGCTCACTTGGGAGAGCGTGGTACTGACAACACCAAGTCAAGGGTTAAGGTCCCTTACTGGTCATCTTAAAAAAAAAAAAAAGAAACAATGAAGGCCAAAAAGAAGTGGAATAATGTTTTTAAAGCACTGAAAGAAAATAACTGTCAACTGAGAAGAGCAAATCTAGTGAAAATATCCTTCAGGAATGAAGATAAAATAAAGACATCCTTAGATGAAGAAAAACAAAACTTGTTGTGAGCAGATCTGATCCAAAAAAAATTACTACAGAATGTCCTTCAGGCAGAAAGGAAAAAATACCAGGAGACCTGAAACATCAGAATGGTAAATATCTTGGTGAATAAAATATCCTTTCCTCTTGAATTCCCTAAAACATTTTTGACCATTGAAAGCAGAAATTACAACTGTCTGATGGTACAATGTATATAGACGTTACATATGACTGCAAAATAAAAGGGACAGGGCAAAGTGACCTAGATGGTGGTAGGGGTTCTATGTCCTTCTGGAAGTGTTAAAATGTTGATTCTAAGTAAATTGTGAAAAATGAAGTATGTATTTTGTAGTGCCTGAAACTACTAAAAAAAAACCCTACAAATACATATATAGTTAAAAAACTCAGTGGACAAGTTAAAATGGAATACTAAAAAATAACTCCAAAGAAGGCTGTAAGTGGAAAGCCTAGCAATGAAAAACCAATGGAAAAACAGTAAACAAGTAATAAAATGGTAGGATTAAATTCAAGCACAACAATAAGTATATTAAATGTAAATAATCTAAACATACCAATTAAATGACAGAGCTTGTCAGACTAGATTGAAAAAACATACATGATCCAGCTAAATACTGTCTATAAGAAACTCACCTCAATACAATTATATAGGTAGATTAGAAGCAAATGGGTAGAACAATATTTACCATGCAAATACCAATCAAAATGAATTAAAATGGCTGAAATAAATCAAACAAAATAAATTTTAAGAGTAAAGAGCACTATCAGCAGCATTACACGTTGATAAAAGGGTTAATTCCCCAAGAAGACATAACGATAATAAAAGTATATGTATCAAGCAACAGACTCAAAATGTAACACACTTTAATAAATTTTTAAAAATTGAAATAATACCAAGTATGTTTTCTGACTGTAATGGAATTAAACTAGAAATCAATAACAGAAAGATAACAGAAAAATCCCCAAACACTTGGAAAATAGACAACATACTTCTAAATAATCCATGAGTCAAGGAGAAAATCTTAAAAGAAATTTAAGTCAAGGAGAAAATCTTAAAAGATATTTGAGTCAAGGAGAAAATCTTAAAAGAAATTTAAGGATATCAAAATTTGGGGAATGTAGCTACAGCAATGATTAGAGGTAAATTTGTGTAATTAAATGCATATATTAGTACAGAGGAAAGGTCTTAAATCAATAATCTAAAGTCTCACCTTAAGAAATCAGAAAAAGAAAAAAATAAGCCAAAAGCAAGCAGAAGAAAACAATAAAGAACAGAAATCAGTGAAATTGAAAAGTGAAAAACAATAGAGAAAAATCAACAAATCCAAAAACTAGTTCTTTGAAAAAAGATCAATAAAACAGATAAACCTCTAAGCAAGAATAACAAAGAAAAAAGAAACAGAAGAGGACAGGAGGAGCATCGCTTCAGACTCTGTAGACATGGAAAGGTTAACAAGGGAATACCATGAAAACCTCCGTGCACATTAATTCAACAACTTCAATTAAATGGGCTCATTCATCAAGAACCATATCTACCAAACTCACCCAAGATGCAATAGAGGACCCATTTAGTCCTATAACCACTAAAGAAACTGAATTCATAGTTAAAATTCTATCATTCAAAAAAGAAACCCCCAGGACCAGGTGGTTTCACTGGTAAATTCTACTAAACACTTGAAGAAGAAATGACACCATTCTATACAATCTCTTCCAGAAAAAAGAAAAGGAGGGAACACTTCCCAACTCATTTTTTGATGCCAGCTTTACCTTGATACCCAAATCAGACAAAGAATGTATAAAAACATGAAACTACAGAATCAAATCCCTCATGAACATAGGTGCAAAAATTCTCAACAAAATGTTAGCAAATGAAATCCAGCACTACATAAAAAGAACCATGACCAAGTGGGGTTTGCTCTGGGATATAAGGCTCATTGGATGCTAGAAAATCAATCAGTGTGATCCACAATATTAACAGCCTAATGAAGGAAAACCAATTGATACAGAAAAAGCATTTAAAAATATTCAACATCAATTCATGACAAAAACTCTCAGCATATCATAAATAGAATGGACTCTACAAAGGCCTAGAGCATCATACTTGATGAAAGACTACATATTTTCCCCTTAAGATCAGAAATAAGACAATGACATTCACTCTCACTGCTCTTATTCCACACTGTACTGGAAATCCTAGTCACGGTGCTAAGGCAAGAAAAAGAAATTAAAGAAATACAGATTGGAAAGGAAAAAATAAAACTGTCCCTACTTTCAGAAAACAAGATTGTATATGTAGAAATTCCAAAGGAATCTACAAAAAAAACCCCTCCTAAACCTAAATAAGTCAATTTAGCATGGTTACTAAAGGATATGAAGCCAGCACACAAAAATTAATTGTATTTCTATATACTAGCAATGAACAATTGGAAACAAACTAACACCACCACCCACCTCCACCCCCACACTTAACAATAGTTGAAAAAGAAAAAGAGGAAAAGGAAGAGGAGGAAAAAAAAAACATTTATGAGTAAATCTAACAAAACATGTACAGCATCTGTATGCTGAAAAACAATAGAAAAGACCCAAGGCAAAACTAAATAAATGGAGAAAAATACCATGTTCATGGATTGGAAGACTCAATATAGTAATTGTTAATTCTCCTGTAATTGATCTATAGATTTAATGCAATTCCAATCAAGATCCCCAAAGAACTTTTTGTAGATACAGAAAGATTTTGCAGATTATTCTTTTTCAAAGCTAATTCTAAAATTGTCATGTGCAGCCAAAACAACTCTGAAAAAGAATAAAGTTGGTGGAATCACACTACAATTTTAAGACTTACTATAAAGCCACAGTAGTCAAGACATATGGTATTGGCAGAGGAAAGCACACACAGATCAGTAAAAGAGGAGAGATAACCTATATACAGACCCACTCAAATATGTCCAACTGATTTTTGACAAAGTTGCAAAGGCAAATTAATGAAGAAAGTGTTGTATTTCCAGCAAATTGTATTTGAACAACCAATAACCATATGCAAAAAAAAATGAACCTCCACCTAAACCCACACATTACATGAAAATACATTCAAAATGCATGATAGATATAAATGTGAAATGTGAAAGTATAAAACTTTCATAAGAAAATCTAGGAGAAAACCTCTGTGACCTGGAGCTAGGCAAGGAATTCTTAGACATAACACTAAAAGCTCAATCCATAACAGAAAAGGACTAGATTTGATCAAAATTAAAAATTTTGCCCTGTGAAATACCAGAGGATGAAAAGACAAGCCACAGACCCGGAGAAAATGTCAGCAAACTGCATATCCAACAAAGAACACTTCAGAAGAGAAACAAACCAATTGAAAAACGGTCTGAAGGCTCGAACAGACAATTCAAAAAGAACACTGCAGATGGCAAATAAGCACACGCAAAGATGTTCAACATCACTAGCTACTGGGGCACACTGCACATTAAAACCACAGTCAGACACCGCTAACACCCATCAAATGGCTAAAGTAAAATCCTGACAACATCAAGAGTTGACAGGATGCAGAGCAGCTAGGACTCTCATATGTTGCTGGTGGGAATGCAAAATAGCAGCCACTCTACCCAGACAGCAGTTTCTCCTGAAGTTAAATGTACATTTAACATATGACCCAATATAATTCCTGGGTATTTACCTTAGAGAAATATAAACTTACTTTCACACGAAAACCTGAAAATAAATGTTTATAAAAGCTGTATCCATCATGGCCCAAATCTGGAAACAACCCATGGGTCTTCTGAGGAGTGACTAGACAAGCACCCACGTAATCACTATGAAAAAGAACAATCTCTTGGCATACGTGACAACTCTGAATAAATCTCAAAGGCGCTATATGACCATAAAGAAGCTGGTCTTGAAATGCAGCACACCACAGGATTCTATCCCTATGACATTCCTGAGAAGGCAACACTCAAATGGAGAACAGATCGGTGATTGCTAAGGGTTGCAGTGCTGGAGGATACCCCACAAAGGGGGGCACAAGGGAGTGTTTTGGGTGGTGGACCTGCCATGGGTCCTGACTGGTGTGAGTTATGTGGATCTATACATGTGTTAAAATTCATAAGACTGTACACTGAAAAAAGTCAATTTTACTGTGTACCACTTGTCAGTGTAAGGCCACTTAGCCCCAGAGTCACCTTTGCAACCTGCTCTGTGACCACAGTGGGGCTCGTACCTCAGCACCTGTCCTCACAGCAAGCACATTAGTTCTCTCCATAGAGGGCATGGAGGGCTCTGTGGGAGGAAGGGCTTCTCTTGCTGGTGTGGGTGTGGACATCTGGTGGTATTCTGTCCCTGTCACATGCCCAGAATGCATAGTCCCTTGATGAACTCAGTCCTGGAATGGCCTAGTGACCACCTTCCCATGGCCCTCACAACACTGTCACTCCAGGCCTCTCACCTGCACAGATGTCCCCATTCTATCTGCACACCCACACATCGTGGCTCATCTGTGCCACAGAGGGCTGCTCTGGCTCACCCAGCACCCACAGGCCAGCTCTAACCTGGGTGCAAGTGTCTTGGCTTTCCAGCAGCCACCCACTACACCTTCCTCTCAACTTGCCCTCCTGGCACTCTCTAGGCCCTGGGTACCCTATAAGGTCTTACATCTCAGTTACTTTTCTATCATTGTTTAGCCATTCTCGACATTAAATATCATCTGTTTAAATTGCTGTGTGGTTTCCGTCTCCTGATTGGACCCAGAATGACACACACTGTGTGCTAACTTAAAAAAGAACAGCAGCCCTCCCTGTTGTGGCCCCTGCAGCTCCCACAGTCTGAGGATTTCTGTCAGCACCCCTTTCATTCTTCCAAGCATGAGACCTCAGGGTCTAGGGACTGAAACCCCAAACACGGTGAAGCCATGTCCTTTCCACAGCACCACATAAGCTGACTCCACGAAGACCACCTGGCCCAGACCAAGGGGACATGTGGCTGGTCTGCGTGGTGGACAGGATGCAGGCATGAGGGCTTATTCTGTCACACAGGGCTTCCTGCTCCACCCCTATCACTGTGCCTCAATTTCTGATTTCATACAATAAGTAAAAATACTTATGATCTTATTCCCAGGCAACTTGCACAAAGTGAAGACATACTAGTTTTATTAATTCTGACATGCAAATTTTTTCACATGTAGCATCTCTGAAGTCTGGCTGTGTCATGCCTCTGATGGTGACTTGAATTTGGTGAGTGACATGGATGCCTCAGGCTACCAAGGAGGATGACATCACATTGCCTCTACTTGTGACAAACTGCCCTACCCTGTGCACAGCACACTGACCAACTCGGAACACAGCAGCTGCCAACCCCAAGACTCCACAGCAGCAGCACTAGTGCCCACGGACACACACAGTGCAGAGTTGGGGTCTTCAGGAACCAAATCAGCTCCCTCAAGACCCCTCACCTACAGGTCAATCCTGCTCAAGAAGTCAGTCTGAATCTCTTCTTAGGTTCATCTAATTACCATGGTTCCATGCCACAAAGACAGACCACCCACCAATCCTGATTTCTGTTCACATTTGCCATGTAGTCTCCAGTCTAAGGAAAGCAAGTACCAGGTAATTAAGATATGTCATTATTTTCTTCATGCCATAAAAAAAAAAGGCATTTTCAGTTTCCTTGGGGAGAGGGAGGAAAAAATGAACACCAGCCTCAAGCTCCAAGTTGGCTGGCCCAGCATGCCTCTGCTTGCCTAGTGCTAACTTGCTACATAGACCCTGGAACAACAGGTCACTGACACCTGTAAGCTTCAGAGATGTGGGTATGAGAAGGTAAACTAGGAGACAGGCTCAGACAAAGAATAACCTGACAGAGAAATAACAAGAACATAAAGTTGTAAACAGCACTAAGTGCTTCCTTCGACTGAGACCACTACCATGTTGCTGGGTCACAGAGGAGCACAGCCAACACCCCGTGACCTCCGGAAGCCAAGCTCAGAGAGCCACCAGTGAGCCCCTCCCTAAGCTTTGGGGGCAGCAGCTGTTCCCCAGGGAACTATCAAAGGCATTGGCAAAGATGTGGCGGCTTCAAGCTCCACCTGCTTTTTACGCCCTATAGCTCAGGTCCAGGCTGTCTGCAGAGAGAGGCTCCACCTCTGGGCGACTAGGAACACCACAGCCTTTGCAGGCATGTGTGGCTGAGGACAGGTTGGGGCTCAGACACCTACTGCTTGGCAGTCTTTCCTTTTTCTGTCGGCTGCAGATGGTGATGGGAAGCTGCAGACGGAAGCCTGACACCCACCTGGTTCTCTGACACAAGTCCCCTCCGAGAGGAAGGCTCTAGCCCCTGTGGGAGGTACTGGAATCCTGGCGGGTAGGTCATGGGCAGGAAGGTGAGGAAGGGGAACCCAGGGCAGACCCCCATCCCTGGAGGCTCCTTGGTCCCCTCTGTCCTTGCGAATGGCACAGGGTGGGGAGGTGTCCTGTGTTCACAGGAAAGAAATCTGGTTCTTAGGGAGCGCCAGTGCTGGGGCTGCAGCCAGCCCCAGGCCCGTGTGGAAGGGGTGCTGTCCCAGGACATGGGCCTGTCCCAAAGGATCTGGTCATCCACGCAGGGGTGAGACAACTGGAGCAGGGCTGTGGGGCGGCCGAATGCCCTGCAAGTCCTGAGCATCCTCTGAAGGGGCAATTGGGGAGGCGCTCTGGTTCACAGCAAGGAAGACAGGCATGGAGGAGGCAGGCCGCCTACAGACATCCACACAGCCAGCTGGGACTCACTTCTCTGTCTGAAGAATCCTGTCTAGGGTCATGCCACCTCCTGACTGGTCCTTTATAGAGAGGGGCGAATCTCCCACACCCTGAGCCTCGTCTGAAGTGAGTTGTGTGTGGGGATAACACGATCCCCCAACCCCCCTCGCAGGCCAGGACCTGTCCATGCCCCCAGACCCCACTATGGGCCGGGACAGCAGTTGGCAGCACAGCACAGTGATAGATGGCAGGGATGTGGGGAGAGCAGCGGAGGGAGAGGCGGGTGGGGGACAGACACTATTGCCATGGGAGGGGAGGCAGCAACAGAGCGGTCTGCAATCCAGAGTGACAGCTTGCATATGGATAAACAACGAGATAATTAATTTTTTAAAGGGGGAAATAGAAGCGAGCTGGCTGCCACCATGTGGCCTCCGCCTCAGCCCACCCACACCTCATGAAGAGAAGATGATGCTGTGCAAAAGCCCTGGCTACAGTGTGCTGCACGCAGCTGTGTGGACGTTCACCTACTGACAGACCCTACTGTCACTGGCTGGTGTCGGGCTCTCATGTAAGTGAGCAATTTGGAAAAATAAAAAGATAATTAATAGACAATGCCCTGTGTGTACAGGGCACACAGGCGGGAGCCGCTGGGGAGCTGTGCACGCAAAACTTGCATCAGAGTGAGCAAAGCCACGTGGTGGGGGAGGTGGGTTATGCAACCCCCATACCCCACGCAGCAGGGAGACAGTGGCCCAGAGCCTCTGGTTCTCAGCCTGGAGGGCCATGCGGGTGGAATGACTTCAAACAGAGCCAGAACTTTCCCTAGTAGGGAAGAGGAGAAGGTGCCCGCTCTTCCAGCACCCAACACCCACCCAACAAAGCTGCAAGACACGGAAGCACCTGCAGCAGAGTGGCAGACTGGCGGCCCCCCAGAGGCTGGCCACGCTATGCGCCAGCTACGCCACATGCCAAGGCGGCCACGGCCCACCTCTGTGCATGGGCAACCTGCTCCGCGCTGGTTACAGGTGTTTCCAGCTAACTGTTACGCTGATTCTCTTTGGAGGACCTTTCACTTCAAATATGATCATGCACAGTGGGGTCACTTTTAAAAGAGGGACTCAATGTGCAGCTCTTATCTCCTCCCCACTAACATCACCTCCTAACTCCAGGAATGAACTTGTTACCCCAGAGAAAGTTCCTACAGATTCTAAAAGGTTGTCTGGCTGAGACAAGAAGTGCTCCTGAGGAACCTGTGGACCTGTCAGCGTGCAGTGGAGGGTTCCCACCATAGTGAGGCCCAGAAGGCTGGGGAGAAGCCAAGAGCACAGAGCCACAGGTGCTTTGTCAGGCAATCGGGTATCTCTACTGTCAGCGAGTCTCAGAAGCTGCACAGCAAGAGTGCTTCAGGAGGCAGGGCCAAAGGGAGTGGGTCCCAAATCATCTCAACAGGGATGAAGGTGCGAAGTTATGATCACAGAAAACAGACTTCCATCTTCCTTCCATACCCTCCCTATAAAATCTGACTCCAGAGTCTGGGATGGTTTCTGATCCTTCATGTTTAAGCAAATTATGACCTGTTCTAACCTCATCAATAGCACAAAGCAAATCTTGTTTGTGGGATCACGCATTAAATTTCGCAAATCAGAGACTCTGACCTTATAAAAATGCCAAAATGTCAAGCACGTGTTCAATGGAAATGACCTGCTTTTCAGTGTATTTGGAGGTCCTGAAAACTCTCGGCAAAACCTTGGCAGGATCAGGAAAGTTGGTTAGCACAGAAGCGGTTCACAGGCAAAGAGGAAATGCAGGGGCTTGAGAGAAGAAAGTGTCCAGTTCTCCACTTTACATCTCAGCCACCCCTGGCCCGGCGGGATGGAGCACAACGGGCAGGGAGCCGACAGAAGGTGCAGCACACTCGGCAGGGGACTGAGCATTCCAGAAAGAGCCCTGGGGAAAGGCACTAGGGGCCTGCGTGGGCCATCGGCTACAACCTATTTGTGAGAGTGAAAAGTGGAACCAAGCCCTGACCTCCAGGCATGAGGTACACCTGTAGCCAAGTGCACTGTCTGCATGAAGGCAACCAGGTGGCAGCTGCCAGGTCAAGGCTGCACACACTGTCCCCGCATTGTGTGTGTGGATGCTGGCATGCAGAGGGCACCTACACTCAGACTCTTCTACCAGGAGGAAAATCCCTCAGCATTTACACCTGTGTTCTTGGAGGTTAATCACATGAGTAGGCACTTTAGGACTTAAAGTATGCAAAGTGAAAATGTATAGGGGCCGGCCCGTGGCTCACTTGGGAGAGTGTGGTGCTGACAACACCAAGTCAAGGGTTAAGATCCCCTTACCTGTAATCTTCAAAAAAAAAAGGCAAAGTGAAAACGTATAACCAAATGGCTCAAAATCATGACAACACATAGCACATACCTGTACACACACACACAAGACCTCAAGGAAGCCCCCAAAAGTTAGCATGACTGAGTGCTGGGCCAGGCTCCCTGGTAACCTAGCAGGGCGTGGAGGTGGGCATCTGTGCTGGCCCTCAGCAGGGTGATGAGGAGCCCCCATGGCAGGTCGGTCATGGCCCTGGAAGGATCCAGATATTCTGGCCCCAGACAGATCTCGGCAAGGGAGTCCTCCCATCCCCACACAGCACACTCCTTTCTATGGGCACCTTCCATTTTCTGACTAACCCCTCTTCACTCAGGTCCGAGGGCCTGGTGACCTTCTGCCTGAGAACAGTCATGGGGCATTAAAGGCAAACCCGACCCCAGCAGAACCCTGCAGCAAAAAAAAGAGATGCCAAATGCCACAGGGTCAATGAACAAAAGCAGATGACATGAAGTTTGCAACAATGTTACCTGAGCCAATGCTGACCCAGGCTGCGGTTATGTAGGCAGGAATCCCTGTGCTGTGGGGTGTAGGTCCACCATGTACACTCATGTGTAAGAGTGTGAGCTGGGGGGTTCCTTCACATAGGACCACTGGGAGAGGAGAGCTGGTTCCCGCTGTAGGTCATCCCTCTCCACAGTTGCTACAGAAACCCCGAGGGTGTCTGACAAGCATGGTCCAAATTGTTAGAGGACACAAACACGAGACGAGGGCCCAGGGCCCACCCTCACCCACATACGAAGGTGGGTCCTGAGCCTCTGGCGGAGCCACACAACCGTGGAGATGGCTCTATCCAGCACTGCTACACTGGTGCCTCAATTGAACTGCAAATGCCCCTTTATTCTAATACTAAAGCAGTCCAGGGTATGTCTCTCTGACGGCCCCATATGCCCCTGGAGCCCTAAGAGCAGCTTCCTTCTGTCATGGTGCCTGCTGCTTCTATTTTAAGCACGTTTCAGGGAAGAACTCTCTGTAGACTCAAACAATTAGAGACACGCAGCACACGTGTAATTAGGTGTAGCCGGCAGCTTGCCACTACAGGTGCAAAGCAGTTAAGTTTTATTTTAATTTAAGATAGACACACCCCTCATCCCTTTCTCTGGCAACATTTCTATCACTTCTGGCAGAACAGGTGCCAGTGGAGGCCAGAGCCCATCAGCTGACGCACCTGGGACCTCGGTGTGTCCCCCAACAGAGGCCTGTGCAGTGGGTGTCTTGTTTCCCTAGCCATCAAGGATCTTCTGGGCACCGCTCCTCTCTGTGCTGGGAACATTACTGACAGGACGGTGTCCCTGACCCACAAACATGGGCAGAGTCCTGTCCCTGTGAAGGGCTAGGCCAGCTGACCCTGGGGTGGGCAGGTGTCCTCCAGGGCACAGACCCAAGGGCCAGGAAAGGCCAGTGTGGCTGAGGGCCCTGGAGCCAGCTGGGCAGGGGCAGGAGCCAAGCAGAGAGGAAGTCACGGAAGGATGGCCGGGTCCTGGAGCCTTGAGGCCAACCTGAGGGTGGGCACCATGCAAGACAGGAGGCACCACCTGATCCACACACGAGCTGTGGTCTAGCAGAGGGCCCAGGTAGGAGGTTTTCTTAAATAAGCAGAACACTTACTTCTTGAAGTTATTTGGGAACTTTCATGAAGTTCCACTTGTGGCCACCCAGGTCCTGCCCATTCGCTTGAGCTAAACCACTCAACAACCACCGTCTCCTCCAACCCGCAAGCTGTCAGATGCGGAGACCAAGCCTGGAGAGGTGTACAGCCTGCTACAACCTGTCCCTGGTGCTGAGGGCGTGTCCCAGGTGGACTAGCACAGCTTGCTCCTGAATGTGTGGAGGTGGAATCACGTGAGGAGCTGGACTGACCAGCAGGCCATGTGGGGATGGAATCAGGTGAAAGGATTTGTGACTCCTTCCTCGTGTAAACCCCTCAGGGCAACAGCATCAATCACAAGTGCTACCTGCTATGGATGTCAGCTTCAGAGGGAATAATTTCCTTTTATATCAAAATTCAATTTTCCAACCATCCCTAAACTTTTCTCTGTGACTCGAGCTCACTGTGAGCTGCAGATGCTTAGCTCTTAGAATCCTCACTGAAATGAGACCTTGTTCTTTCTTCTTGTCCACGCTTGTCGATTTTAGAACAACACATGGGACAGAGAGAGTGCTGCTTTCAGCAGAAGCAGTTGCCTTGGCTGGCCGGGCTCTGTGCGTCTGCCCGGCACCTACCTGGGAGTCTACGGTCAGCGTCCGGTCAGAATGGGTGCCAGGTCACGCCAGTTCAATGGTTTCAACCAGATCCCCATCCACAGTGCCCTCCAGTGTTTCATGGTGAGCTTCTCCTTAGCCCATAACAACTCATCTCGACACTTCCCCAATAGGCGGGGCCCTGCGTCTCCCACGCCTCGGCTCCCTCTGTCCCCCGTGCTGTGAGCAGACAGAGGGACATATATGGGTAACCCCAAAACACATGTGGGTGCCCTGGTAATGCTGGTGTCTCCCTCACCCAGGGGCGCTGGTCCCCTGCACAGAGGGTGTCACCTGGCAAGGGAAAGAGACAGTTTTGTAACCTGCACCCGCCAGGCAATGTCCCAGTCCCATGATACCCACGACTGCCATGGCCAGAACAGCAGTGCTACCTTGGTCTCCCTCTCATCTCCCTCAGCGTGGATGGCGTAGGGGCGGCCCTCTTTCTGTGGGTTTTCTGAGACAATGCGCACCTGCACTCCCGGCAGCGGGGTCCCCACAGAACCTACAGGGGAGAAAACACAGAAGAAGGCAGTCAGCCAGATCCAGAGGAGAGACACGCAGCCCATGCTCGGACTCCTTGGGCTTCCCCGTGTGTACACCACATGTGGTGGGTGTTGGGAGGGGGAAGCTCTGTGCCTGGGACCTTGGAGAGGACGGTGTGGGCGCCCATGGATGCTCGCTGAGCCCCACAGGTGCCAGCTCTACACAGCACTTCCCAAGCCATCTCCGGAGGCCTCATAACCTCCCATTGTAGATTCCAGTGTTGTCTCTACTTGAGATCAACTACAGGGACAGGAGAGCTGGCCCCTTGCCTGGATGATCTGGGGTGTTGGTAACGATGCCAGTGGGTGGAGATCTGTCACAGGACAAAGTCTCGCAGGAAAGCAGCTCCACACGCTCTTGCTGTCACCCCCCGAGGTCCTGGGGCCCATGGTCTAGCAGGCCTGTCTGCACAAGTCTCACTCTTGCCGGTGCCGGGCTGAGGGGGTGTGTGGAGCAGGGCCTGCCCTGCGGAGTTTTCTGCTGGTCCACATGGTCTGATGCCAGCCCTGTGGCTCTGGTCAGAAATTGGTGTCACTGCCCAGAAGGACACAGTGGGGCAGCATCCTCCTGTCTCTCCTTTTTTCGTGTGTTGTTTCTAAAGATTTTTAAAACTGAAGTGAAATCCATGTAATGCATAACTGATCATTTTAAAGTGCATAGTTGGTGGTGGTGGTGACTTCACAGTGTTCTGCGGCCACCACCTCGCTCCGGTTCAAACTGCTCCATCACCCCAGAAAAACACCCCTCCCCATGCACGGTCTCTCCCCATCCCCCACCCCGACCCTGGCCACTGTAAGGTGACTCTCTGTCTCTCTGCATGTTTCTGTCTGGGACGTTCATATGCATGGCATCCTGTGATGGTGGCCATTCACCTCTTCTTGGCAGGGCATCTACTGGGTGCCGCATGCCACACAGTGCCAGGATGCTCAGCACAGCCCATGCGCAGATGAAGCCCTGAGCCCTCTGCCCTCGGCTGTCCCTGCTGCAAGCTCAGAGCCTCCCAGACGTGGAGCTGTGCCTACAGCGGGACAGAGAGCAGCCGCCACTCGGCATACTCTATACACAGGCTGACAGCGAACCTCAAGGTCATGATCTTTTCTAGATTAAATGACCCCACACCCTTGCGGAGTTCTTCTCATGATGAGGCTTGACATCTGTCCTCTAGACATGCAGGCTTCACTGCTCCTCCTTGGGCATCACCATATACTAAGGACCAACATCTCATGATGAGGCTTGACATCTGTCCTCTAGACACCCAGGCTTCGCTGCGCCTCCTTGGGCATCACTGTCTACTAAGGACCGACAGATGAGTGAGGGGCCAATGCACCAAAGACGTCTGGCCATGGCCACGGCTCCCCACTGAGAGATCACACCTCTTGCTAGACTGCTCCCTACTGCTCCCATTTCACGGTCAACCTCAGTAGGCTGAGCCTGGTTTCAGCTCCTTGGTGGTCACTGTCTGGTTGTTTACAATGTAAGTGCATGTGTAAAAAGACACAGAACAGAGGAGGAAATGAGCAGATGAAAGTGCAGGGGAGAGAGGCAGCATGCAGGAGGCAGGCAGAGGCTGGCCAGAGTGCTCTGTGCTCCGCTGAGCAGCAGTGCCCCCTACTCTACAGCCACAGGTGGGTTCTTGCTGCTGGAACATGGCCAGATGCAGTGCCAGGAAGGTGATCGGCCTGAGCAGAGGAAGCATCCACCACCAACCAATTTGTGACCCTCTGAGGCTGGTCGGAAGGGACTTCTTAAAGCACCAGCCAAAAAGGACTTCCACTAGTGTGGCTTCAGTGGTCAGGAGAATGTAGTGACTTCATCACCTCGCATCCAAAATCCTAAGCAGGACAGGCCACCCTCCCTCAGAGACAAAAGCCTGCTACCGGCTCCTTTCCTTTTATGCTCCTAATCGAGCCCTGTCCAAAAGGCAACACTGCCTCCTCCAAGTGTGCTCCCTGTCCCTGCAGGTTGGGCTGCTGGCTCCAGCCCTGGGGACACCAGGATAGGACCAGCAGGAGCCTGCAGATCTGCCCAGGGCCACATGTGCCTGAGCATTTGAAGCAGCACAGAAGAGTCCAGGACAGTGTCTGGACTCAGCAGGAAGCAGGACAGCGACACTGCCCACAAGGGCTTGAGGAAGGGACCATCCACGTACCAGGTGCACATTGCTGCACTCTGGGCACGTGCGCCAATGTGAATGGGGCTGGTCCTTTGCAGGAAGAGGAAGCACTATCCTCTTCCAACAGTCGGCTCTCTAAAATGGCTGTGGCTCTTCTCAGGTGACTTTAATTGGCCTGCGGCCTCTATCTCTTGTCTGGCCGTGATGTCGCTCTGCCCGCCTGAGTCCCTAGAGAAGGGAAGCAACAATAAGGTCCTGGAGCTCCCTGTCCACGCCTCACAGAGCACTGCAGGAGCTCCTGGTGTTTCTGATCCACACCTCCAATTAGAGTGATTAGGCCCAGCAAGTGCTCGGCCATGAATTATTCATCTCCCTTCACAGTCTGGGGAGGCGGGGAGGGCAATGCTTAGCACTCAACCCGCGTGGGCTTCTCTCTCTGCATCTGAGGTGACCTTGCCATCCCCTGTCCCCCCCCACCCCCGTCGGGTTTCAGGGAGCCTTCAAATGAATCCAGGTGGTGGTTTGGGCCCATCCCCCACAGGAATATCGCTTGGAGGCCATGTGGGCAGCAGCAGGGGAAGGGGCAGCAGCGGGGAGGTGTCCGAGCGTGAAGGGGACACTGCACAGCCCTCGGTGGGAAACAGATCTGCAGGCCGGAGGTCAGGACTGCACGTGGACTGGGCCATCGGGACTGAGAACTGGACAAGAGCCCGAAAGTGAGAAGAAAGATCCTCCTTCAACCTTATTTCTCCAGAAGTGTTGCTCAGGAGACTGTATTTAAAGAATTTTTATGTAACATTCTTGAATTTATTGTTGAGGGCTGTGCTGTCTACTTTTTTACAAACCAAAGAATGGTGCTACACTGACTGTCAGGCTGACTCAGCACCTCTAGTGACTTGGAGACAAGAAGCAATCACGGACATCTGGTTTTGTTCTAGGGGACAGTGTGCCCCAGCCTTCCGCACACTGACTCTGAGGCTTGAGTAAAAGCTACAGCCAGTAACTGAAGATTCAAGAATTTCTGCACTCTGGACCCCCTCCCTGGTCAGCCGGGAGCCTCTCAGGCACCGTGTCCTGCAGGCTCCTTTACCCAACACACCTCCTTTCCCTCTCCCCACCTGACCACCCATCTGCCACGCTGACCTGACTGGTCCTTAGCACCATGTCCACTCTGGCCTCAGCACCCGGACACATGCTGGTCCCCTGCCTGGCCCCACACATCTGTCTGGCCTCCTTGAGTCCCCAGGCCTCAGTTCCTAGACACCTCCCACTGTGGGGCCACTGTGGACCTTGTAAAACACCTGCCCACAGCATCACGCCCATGCCAAGGAGAAAGGCACAGGAACTGGATGAGCCGAAATGCCTCTGAAAAGGACAAATTGTGGTTTCAAGGTCCACTGTGAAGCCACAGGAGTCAAGTCGGTGTGGAATCAGCAAAAGGACAGACCAACCAACGTAGCAGAAGAGAACCCAGAAACAGAACCAGACCCATATAGCCACTGACTTCTGACAAAGATTCAAAGGGCAGCTTGATGGGGGAAAGGATGGTCTTTTCAACAAACGGTGCTTGGCAAATTGGATTTTCATATGGAAAAAAATGAACTTTAATCCATACCTTGTACTATATGCAAAAATTAACTCGAAATGTATCACAGATCTAAATGTAAAAGCTAAAACTATAAACCTTTTAGAAGGAAATATAGTAGAAAACCTTTGCAACCTTAGGCTAGGCAAAGATTTATTAAATATGGCACTAAAAGGACAATTCATAAAAGAACAAATTGATAAGCCGGGCCAAAATCAAGAACTTCTGATCTCAAAGACAATATTAAGCCACAAACTGAGAAGATGCATTTAAAATCACATGTCTGGGCCGGCCTGGTGGCGCACTGGAGAGTGCGCCACTTGGGAGCGCGGCGGCGCTCCCTCCGAGGGTTTGGATCCCATGTGGAGACCGGTTCCCGCTCACTGGCTGAGCGCGGTACGGGCGCAACACCGAGGGTTGTGATCCCGTTACCGGTCAGTAAAAAAGACAAAAAGAAAAAAAAAAAATCACATGTCTGATAAAGGACTTGTATCCAGAATTTTAAAAAATTCTCAATCGGAATGGGCAGAAGTCTGACGAGACATTTCAACAGAGAAGGTGCACAGAGATGGCAGGTGCATGTACAGAGAGGCTGGACACCACCAGTCACTGGAGAAGAATAAGCTGACAGGACACACCACACCCTGTGAGAACGACTTAAAAAAGCCAGACAACACAGGAGCTCCGGAGGACGAGGTGGCTCTGTGTCTCTCATCCACACTGGTGGGAACGCCAGGGGTGTGGCTGCGCTGGAAACGCACAGCAGCTCACAAAGTCCAGCTACACAGCCCCAGGCATGGGCCCAAGTGAAATGAGAACCTATGTTCAACACCTTTACTTGTAATTGTCCAAAACTGGGAAGAAACCACAGGTCCCTCAGCTGGTGCACAGGTCATAAAGGTGGCACCTCCACACCATGGACGCCACTCAGCAACAAAAAGCCACAAGCTATTGAACACATAATGACACAGGAGCAAGCACAAGTCTCCATGTGAGAGAATCCAGACTCAAACAGCTCCGTCCTGCAGGATTCTTCTGTCGGACGTCCCAGAAAAAGCAAAGCAACAGGAAGAGAAAGCAGGTGAGTGGTCGCAGGCTGGGGGCAGAGGAGCTGTGGACCACAAAAAAGGGGGAATTGTTGAAGGTGAGCCCTCTATGTCGTGACTGTGCTGGTGTTTTCAAAGCTTACAGCGCTATACACCAGAAAGGGCGAATCTCACAGAGCGTGCAAGGTAAGTGGTTGCATGGGTATCATAGAGATTTACTTCACTTGTACTTCTAAACCAAGATCTCTCTTCTGTTTTGGATACACTGGAGTGGACTAATTGCGAGAATGGGCAGAGGCGGCCTGGAAGGAAACAGCAGCCCTGGCCCTGGACTCTTCCTGCAGAGATCCCTGTGGAGGACCCAGGACATGAAGGGCCTGTGCAAGTGAAAGCCGGACTGGAACATCTTCGGGAAGGCTGGGTGAAAAGAGGGGCCTGATGCCAGGAACATCTGTCTAGAGAAGGGAAAGGAGGCACGTGGTCATTTAGCAGAGGATGGGACCTGATGCAGTTTGGATGTGTTGTCCCCTCCAAAACTCATGTGGAATTTTGATCCCCAATGTGACAGAGCTGGAAACTGATTGGGTCATGGGGGTGGATCCCTCATGAATGGATTAATGCTCTCCCTGGAGGAGGGGGGATAAATGAGTGCGTTCTTACTCTATTAGTTCCTGTGAGAGCTTGTTGTTTAAAAGACCCTGGCACCTTCTCTCTCTCTCTTGCTTCCTTTCTCTTGCTTCCTCTCACCATGTGATCTGCTTGTACCCGCCGGCTGCCTGCCACTTTCCGCCATGAGTAGAAGCAGTCTGAGACCTCTGCCAGATGCAGCTGTCCCAGAATCGTAAGCCAAATAAACCTCTTTCCTTTATAAATTACCCAGTCTTAGGTTATTTCTGTTATAGCAACACAAAACGGACTAAAACAGGACCCCTGTCCCTCACCATCTCTTCCATGGCCGCCGGCTTTGCATGGCTCAGGGCACCTGGACTCTGGACGGGCGGGAGGCTCCCACCAGGGGTAAGCTTGGTCTGGAGTGAGCAGCAGGGCCCTAGCAAGCCCCACCTGACAGCAGGGGCCAGGCCCCAAATTCTGTAGCTTCCTATCTATTCTGCGTGTCACCCCAGGAGATCCAGGCACAAAGAGCACCTTCTATCCCATCCCTGACCGGACGCTTGGGAGAAAAGTAGATCTGTCCAGATGGTATAAGTCACAGTGGACAGCAAACACCCAGAGAGGGTGCTCCTGGCCTGGTGGCCTGTCCCAGAAGGCAGCGCCCTCCACATCCCTCTAGTCCATACATGGGTGGCCTGTGACTGGCCCACCTGAGGGGTTCAGTGCAAAGTGGGGGCGGAAGCAGCTGCAGGAGCTGTGCATACCTGGCAGGCGCGCCGTGGCCAGGGGGCTGGACAGGGCCATGCCGACCTCTGTCATGCCGTACCTCTCCAGCAGAGTGTGGCCTGTGATGCTCCTCCACTTCTCCAGCACGGGTAGGGGCAGCGCCGATGAGCCAGAGACCATGAGCCTGCATGGCACAACCAAAAGCAGCCTTAGCTTCTAAGGGGCAGTGCCCTGGTATGCAGAGACAGCACTTCTTCATGAGCACAATAAAACAGACGATGCAGAGTATTCTCCACCCGACACCACTATACTTTAAAAACCATGATAAAAATGTAGTTTGGGCTAAAACTTAATTAGAAAAAAATAATTTGCTGGGTATATTTTGGAATATAAACAGGTCTTCAAAAGGAATCAAGGTAAAAAAGCATTTTCAGGGTCTTTGGTGGCACTTTGCAAATAGTTACTGTGCTGTCCACAAACAATCCTGAATAACAGCAACAGTAACATTGATGGTGATGCCAACACAATCCAGTTTTTGGATACAAGGCCACCACGTTCGAGAGGAGCAGGAGACGCTGGCAGCTGCCAAGGCCAGGCCGTGCACAGAGGCTCGTCGCATGCCTCAGCCTTCAGGTTAGTGGATGTTGGTGACACTCACATGACACCAGGAGTCCCTCACTGCCTCCCCCAGTGTTTCACAGCAGCACTGTGTGCAGGGGGTGTGGAGTGCTCTGCCTGCAGTTGGACCTGGGGCGCCAGCACCTCCCTTCCTCTGTGAGGGTGCTCGATCAACGGGGCCTCCCACAGCAAGGTGGCATCACCAGAAGTCACCTGACTTTCTCTCTCTGTGATCTCCTTCCTGCCCTTGGTTCTTTAGGTTTGGTAAAATGTGCAAGTAACCCTGGTCTCAAATCAGTGGCCTGAGCAGTAGACAGCTCCCTCGGCAGCTGCCCAAGCCTGGGGGCTTTGTGCAGGTGGGTCCGGGTAGTTGGTGAGCAGCCACTTCAAAATCAAGGGTTCCAGCTTTCTCATGTCTTTGTAGAAAAGGAGCAGAGGAACTGTACATGAGCAGAAACACAACAATACCAGACACCTGTCCGGGGTGATCTGGACTCTCCCCAGGAAGCGAAGGCCTGCTCCCTTGTGCTCTCTTGAGGAGCAGGGCTCAGGCGTCACAGCGGCACGGAGGCCGCAGAAAATGAATGCAGGTCGCAGCCAGAAGCCACCCAGCAGCCCAGCAAGGGGCTCCTGTTCTCCCCTGCCACAGGAGAAGACAGCCGCCCACGCCTCTGCTCTGCCTGGTATGTGTAGGTTCACTCAGCAACACGCCCACATGCACACTTTCCACTTGTTAAGTCATGCTCCAGTAAAAAGGGAGAGAGACTTACCTGTCTACAGGATCATAAGGGAACGCAGAGCAAACTTCATGCACTGAAGGACCCCAGAGATTTAGCTCACAGCTGTGAGTGAAGGTGTGTATACCCAGGGAGCAGGAGGGGCAGGGCGACAGGAGAGGGCTCCTGGGGCCACAGACCAGGCACAGCAGAGGCAGGAGCCATGGTCCGTGCCGGCAGAGTGGATGAAAGCACAGGTAGTCCACCCCCATGCTCGTCTGCAGATGCTACCACAGTGCAGAGAGGCAGACAGAGAGGTGGAGGCATAGAATACAGGTCTACGTGCAGACCAACAGAGCAAGACAATGACACGCCATTTAGAGAAAGAGGAAAACCCTGCTTCCTAAAACTTAGTGGAACTGGCTGATTAGAATCTGTCACATCTGCTGATCTTTAAAATTTTCTGGACTGGGGCCGGCCCAGTGGCGCAATCGGTAGAGTGAGGTACTTGGGAGCACGGCGGCGCTCCCGCCGAGGGTTCAGATCCCATATAGAGACCGGTCCACTCACTGGTTGAGCGCGGTGCGGGCGCGACACCGAGGGTTGCGATCCCGTTGCCAGTCGCGGTATGGGTGCGACACTGAGGGTTGTGATCCCATTATCGGTCACGAAAAAAGACAAAAAGGAAAAAAAAATTTTTTTTTTAAATAAAAAAATAAAACTTTCTGGATAAAAAGTGGGCTCTTTTCATTTACCTGATTTTTTCTTCACAAACTGCACGTATGAAATCCTGGACATGAGGCTGGGTAAAATGTCTGTCGTAGTAATCGATCAGTTTGGTATATATTGTAGGCACTGCCATAAATACATTAATCCGTGGAGTTTCAGAGCTTAAGAACTTTTCCCAAACCTAAAGAGAAAAAAGGAAGCATCCAGGAAAAAACCTAGAAAATAACCCCCTAGACACACACTAGATGTTCTCTGGTTCCAGGACGGTGCTAACAGAAGCTTCTCCTTACAGCAGATTAGAGAGTCCATGTGGACCTATCTACAAGTGGTGCCTCAGCGTCTGATCATTCCCACGGAGGTCACCCTGTGTGTGGGACATTTGTGTCTGGCCTGTGAGAAGGAAGAGTGATCCCGATGAGAGGAGCTGGGATAAGGCTTCCAGCTCTGCTGGCCAGCAGAGGGGTCTCCACCTCACACCTTCCAGCCGTACAGAGCGGGGTGGATGTGTGCCTCACCGAAACTGGGCCAGCAGCCCCAGATGGCCACCACAAGCCTGAAATCAGCATGGTACCTGGCAGACAGGCACTCAAGAGATGGTAAACAGAGGAAGTCTTCCGTATTATCAAAAAAACTCATGTGAATTTTGTATTTTACTCCATGATAAATATTTCTTGCTTTAATATAAAGATGCTTTAAAATTTTCACTAATTAAAAAAGAAAAATTTTTTTTTTGGTGGCTGGCCAGTGAGGGGATCCGAACCCTTGACCTTGGTGTTACAAGGCTGTGCTCTAACCAACTGAGCCAACCAGCCAGCCATAAAATTTTTACATTTCTCCCCGTAAACCTTCAGAAAAAGCTGGTATGTCATGTTCTCCCTGGGGCTCTCTTTACCCCAGCATTCCTCCGTGTACTCCCAATGGTTAGGATGGAGAGCAGAGAGCACTCCATAGTGTTTGGTGCTTAGGACCATGGGAGGGGCCTATACTACACAGACAGATCTCGCCTTTGGTTTGGCAAACATTTCTTAGATATGACATCACAAGGATGATATATAAAATGTAAAGACTGATAAAATGGATTTCATCAAAATTAAACATAAACTGGGCTGGCCCCGTGGCTCACTCGGGAGAGTGTGGCACTGGGAGCGCAGCGGCGCAGGGAGCGCCGAGGCCGCAGGTTCGGATCCTATATAGGGATGGCCGGTGTGGTCACTGGCTGAGCGTGGTGTGGGCAACACCAAGCCAAGGGTTACGATCCCCTTACCGGTCACACAAATGAAAAAAAAACATTAATTAATTAAACATAAACTCTTCAAAAGACAATACTGAGAAAACGACAAGACAAGGCAGAGCTGGGGGAGCACTGCAAACCACCTAACCGGTAAAGCACTCACACCCAGAATACACAAGGGACACTCATGACTTGACGATCAGAAGACAAATGGTCCATTCTTAAAACAGGTAAAAGATCTGACTGGATGGTTCATCAAAGATGACATGTGGATGCGAACAAGCAGGTGAAATGATGCTCAGCATGAGCAGTCACTGGGAAACGCACACTGAAGACACGGAGACGCTGCCTCGCCTGCGTCTTGTACGAGGACAACAGTGAACCAATCACAAATGCTATGAGCATGAAATGAGACTGGAACCCACACTCGCCACTGGTGAAAACGTGAAACGCTGAACATACACTTACCATACAACCCATCAGTTCTACTCCCATGTGTCTATGGGAGATAATGAAGAGTCCACAGAGAGATCTGTACGCAAACATTCATGGCAGCATCATTCACAACAGCCCAAGCTGGAGACCACCAAAATGCCCATCCAGCGGTGAATGCATAAACAAAACTGGCATACCCGCACAACGGAATGCTATCCAGAAACAAACTGTACACACAAGCTACTGCATGAACAAAACTCAAAATGCTTTGCAGAATGAAAGAAGCTAGACACAAGAGACTACACATCATATGATTCCATTTATATGCAATGTTTGTCTAGAAAAGGAAAAACTATAGAGATAGAAAGCAGATTGGTGGCTGGGAGCAGGGATCGACTGAAAATGGGCACCGGACTGAGGTATGGGTCGCACGATCTTATATATATTTACTAAAAATCATGAATCATTTACAATAGTGAGTTTTATGGTATGTGAATTATATCTTGATAGAGCTGTTTCTTAGAAAGGAAGATGCAATAAAAAGATTTTCAGTGAAACAAAGCTGAGAGAATTTGTCACCAGCAGAGCTGTAGTCCAGGCACCATTAAAGAAATCCTTCAGGCTGAAGGGAAGTGACACAGGAGAGCAGCACAGATCTGCAGGACCAAACACAGAGCATCAGAAGAAGAGATTAGGCGGGTAAGGACTCCTGATTGTTTAAAATAACAATAACAACATGCCATGAAGATAAAAGAAGAAAATAATAAAAATAAGAACAGAATTAATGACACAGAAAGACAGCAAATCAGCACAGTCAAAGCTGGCTTTCTGAAAAGGTTAATAAAATCAATGAAGCTCTAAAACAAGAGTGACTAAGAAAAAAGAAAGAAAACATAAACTGCAAATATCAGACATTTAAGGAGACATCACCACAGATTGTAGAGGCAGTGAAGGATAATGTGAGAAAATATGAACTACTTTTGTCTATAAATTTAACAATTTTGATGAAATGGACAATTTCCTCCAAAACCAAAAAAAAAAACTCACCAAAACTGACACAAGAAAAGAAAAACCTGGAAAATATTAAAAGTCCTATATTTATTAAAGAAATTGAATCCTTAATTTAAAACCTTTCCAGAAAGGCTGGAGCCTGGATGGCTTTAATGGTGAATTCTACTAAACACTTCAGGAAGAGTAGTCTCAACCTTACACAAACTCCTCCAGAGAACAAAAAAAGACAGAGCACTTCCAAACTCTTCATCAGGTGAGCACAGCCCTGCCACAGAAGCTTAACAAGGACATTACAAGAAAATTACAGACCCACACTCCTCATAAACACAGATGCTAAATCATCAACAAAATATTAGCAAATCAAATCCATCAACATGTAAAAAGGATTATATGACCACAGAAAGTTTATTGCAGGATTGCAAGATTAGGAAACTAGAAATATTAAATTTTTGTGTGTGTGTGACCGGTAAGGGGATCGCGGCCCTTGGCGTGGTGTCGTCCGTACCGCGCTCAGCCAGTGAGCGCACCGGCCATCCCTATATAGGATCCGAACCTGCGGCCTCGGCGCTCCCAGCACCGCACTCTCCTGATTGAGCCACAGGGTTGGCCCGAAACATTAAAAATTAATCAACGTGATAATTAACCACATTAACAGAATAAAGAGAAAAAACCCTATGATCATCTCAACAGATGAATAAAAACTGTTTGATAATATTCAAGCTAATATATGATATCTACAAAAACCTACAGCTGGGCCTGCCCCGTGGCGCACTTGGTAGGGTGCGGTGCTTGTGTGGCGGCGCTCCCGCCGAGGGTTCGGATCCCATATAGAGACCGGTCTGCTCACTGGTTGAGCACGGTGCGGGCACGACACCGAGGGTTGCGATCTCGTTACCGGTCATGAAAAAAGACAAAAAGGAAAAAAAAAAAACCTACAGCTAGGGTCATGCTTAATAGTGAAATATTATGCTTTCCTCCAAGACCGAGAGTAAGTCAGTGTTGTCTATCATCACTACTTCCTAATTAGATTTATTAAAATTAAAAATTTGGGCTGGCCCGGTGGCGCACTGCTGCAGTGCGCCGCTTGGGACTGTGGCGGCGCTCCCGCCGAGGGGTCGGATCCCACATACAGACCAGCCGCTCACTGGCTGAGCGAGGTGCGGGAGTAACACCAAGGGTTGCGATCCTGTTGCCAGTCCCGGTCTGGTCCGGGCGCGACACTGAGGGTTGCGATCCGTTGCCGGTCACGAAAAAAGACAAAAAGGAAAAAAATATAAAAATAAAAATAAAAAAAATTAAATTAAATTAAAAATTCTCTTTATCAAAAGACATTGTTAAAAATAAGTGTAGCGGCAAGCCAGAGATCAGTGGGAAAGATTCATGTACATATTTGTGACAAAGACCTTTTATGCAGAATATAAACTGATAATCAAAGACAAAGGACCAATGATGTGAAGGATGCTGACCAGTGCTTCCATGTCACAGATGCCATGGCTGCTCCGGGAACCCCCGCCAGGAAGGCCGTCTGCCCTGGTGCCCATCCAAGTGAGCAAAGGCAGCTGCTACCCTACAGCTCGCACTGAGGCGGCAGCAGTGTCCTCCTACCCAACACACTGCCAACGCCCCAGAATTGTAGGCCTCGGGGACCCCTTGGGAGAACAGTAACAAGCACCTCACTACTGAAAAGCCGTCTGGTGGTGCGACCACAGACTGCTGCTGCAACAGCACAGAGCAGACCACGGTTCCCAGAGAGGGGCAAAGAGGAGTTGCCTGGGAGCTCCAGTGTCTACACCATCGGGTCCCACCCATGAACTGCTGCTCTGATCTGAGGAAGTCGGCCGGGGTGAAGCGATTGGTGAGACTCTGGACAGCCTGGTCAGTGGCAGGACTTTGCTTTCCAGAGGGTGACGGCAGTATGTGTGTCTTCCCACCCTCCTCCCTGTCCCCGCCGCCTCGTCAGACATGACCTGGCCCTCTCTTGAGCAGGATGGCTTTAAGACCTCAAGTCTAAGATCATGACACTCCATGCCAGGTTTCTGGTCACCCTACACACACTTTATAGGTACAATCTAGACAAAACTCCAATGTTTAATACAGTTGAAAGCTGGAATTCACTGACATAAATTTCTAAATTCCCCAACATCTGAAAGTCAGGTTTATGGAAGAATTGTAATCTTTCTCAGCCACAGTGTCGCATTTGTTTCAATATTAAGTTTTGAGAAAATCCTAAGTGGGGTGTCCAGAACTGCGGAGGTCTGAGATTTTACCCTCCTTGCAAGCTACTGAGTCATCTGCAGTGTCACTGATGCTGCAGTAGAGGACCCCAGATGCCCAGGGCAGCAGCTCCCAAGCCCCGGTGCCCACAGGCACAGGGAGAGGGCCAGTGTGCCCATCCAGCCGTGTGTTAGGAGAGGAACCTTGTGCTAAGGAAACCCAAATCCTCCACAATGGGCAGGTGACTGCCTGACTCTTACCTCAAGGGCAACGTGATCTCTATTGTGACGGACAAAACAAACCTGCCCTTGGCCTGAAGGAGATTCTCTGCCTGCTGGCTGCACACACTTCCTGGCATGGTCCAGGACAAAGTCCACTGGTGCCTCTGTCCACATGATCACAGCAGGCCATGCACAGTGAGTGCCTGTGGACAAAGGCTCCTGCAGTCAGGTCTGACCATGCTCAAGGGCAGGGGGCAGCTGAGGGAGCCCCCAGTCAGAGGACAGACAGTAACATTCTATGTAGAACGGCTCCTCACTGGGAGTTCACCAGGGAAAGCACACAGTTAGGAGAGAGTGGGACTGGGCGAGTCCTCCTCAGTTAAGGAGCCAACAGTGGCCTTGTCCCGGGTGCTGGGCAGATGTCTTTAGAATGGACCTTGCAGAGGAGACAGTGGCACTCTCTGCATCTTAAGCAGACGACAAAGTCACAGCTGTGAAAGTGCTAAGTTGTTTTTGAAAAGTAAGAGCTGAGACCAACAGTAATGGGGAAGCTCTCTCAGAGGTGATCCTGGATGTGGGGCCATCAGGGAAGCTCTGGGGAGGACTGCCTGGCAGGGAATGAACTCATCAGGGCTCCTGCTTTAGCTCTGCAAGGTGAACCTGGCCTTTAGGAGTCTTACCCAATACCCAGGGTCACAGATCTCTCCCCTACATTGCACAGGAGCCCTAGTCTCCCAGCACCTCACAACCTCTAATCTCTCACTACGTCGACAGGAGGAAGGTTGCAATCTAGTTCCAGTGACAGACAACCCACACAAACCTCACAGGTGCCTGCTGCTCAGAGTGCCTGTACCAGGGGTGGGCCTCCCTGGGGGCAGGGTGGAAATGCCCACCCTCAGGCCTGACCAAACCGCCCGGCCAGCAGTACAACCCCAGCCCAGCCAGTGGTAAATGAATAGTCTCACTGCCTCCAGAAGTGCTAGCACCTCGGTACTGTGGAGAGGCCGGAGAATGCCCAGGAGGCCAAAGAATCACATACAAGTGTACATCAAAAGTTCACGGAAAGATGGAAGTAAAAGACAATAAGAATCTTTCCAGGGCCGACCCTGTGGCGCACTCGGGAGAGTGCAGCGCTGGGAGAGCAGCAGTGCTCTCACCGCGGGTTCGGATCCTATATAGGGATGGCCGGTGCACTCACTGGCTGAGTGCAATGCGGCTGGTCACGAAAAAGACAAAAAAAAAGAATCTTTCCATGACCTTCTAGAAGACCCCTCTTGTATAAAATCCGACATTCTGGGAACAGGTGTGAAATCCCTGTCAGTTTTTTTTTCCTGTACAGTGCTCACTTTTCCACAATCCATTCTCCCTTCAGCAAAACTAAACAGGTGCACATGCTGCAAAATTAAATTGATCAAGCTTTCAAACCAGCAAGAACTCCTGGGGGACACTGAGAACGGCAGGGGGGCTCCCATACACCACGGATGAGATTCTCTGCCTGTTTTCACACAAAATCTCCCACCAGCTCAAAGACACAGGTGAGCCTGTCACACAACATGCTGTCCAGAGGCATGTGCAACAGGAGGCACCTAAGGAGTGGCCTCTGGCTCTCCAGCAGCCTTGCTGTGAGCAAAGAGCCGGCTCCTGCTATCTGGGCTCCTCATAAACGTGCATGAACCCTGAGATTTCAGGAGACTCGTGATAGGTTTCAGGTGGTGAACTGTGCCGTGCTGCACTTATTTATGCTTTACCTGACTCCTCAGGAGAGTGACACCAAAGCTTTCACTGAACAGTTACTTCACTAAGTGATTTTAGGGGACTGTCCCCCAGTACGCCTGCTATGTAAATTCAGATGGTCACGATGACATTTAAGTAAAGCGAGGCAGTTTATAGAGAGAGAATCCAGAGAGCTCAAGGGCTTCAGAAACCTGGGCCTGGAGCCTCGATGTGCCGTCCAAAGTGACAAGCACACACTCACTCCTCCATCCATCACGCACTCATGGAGGGACATGCCCCTGCTGCCCAAGGTCAGGGACATGCCGTGTACAGGACAAGTGCATACCCTCATGGAGAGATGTTGTCGGGAGAGAGGAGACATGAGCACAACATGCAGCAGATTCTGCTGTATGTGCGAAGGCAACGGGCTGCAGTAAACAACACAGGAGGGTGGGGTCGTGGCGTCAAGTAGAGAGGCGGCGCCAAGGCATGCAGAGAGGAGAGGGAACCTGGGCAGGCAAAGCAACAGCGGGACAAGGCAGGGCATGTGGGGATGGCCTGAGGGATGAGGCCTAGGTCAGCGTGTGGAAGAGGCCGGCCTCCCTCCTGCTTCTACTCACGGTCACTGAGTTTCGTGGCTTTAGGAAGGCAAGCCTGTTGGGTCTCTCCATGCTGTGCTGGCCTGCAATGCACCAGCCACACCTATCAGGGCATCGTGACACTGCCCAGTTAGGAACCAGGAAACCAGCTTCACACAGGCCCTCTGTTCATCTAGAATCATTAAGGGTCCTGTAGCTTAAAAAACTCACAGAAAGATGAAGATGGAGCTGTTGGGGTTGAAGGAGGAACAGCAAGGCCCAGGGCCCTCAGGGCTCTCAGGGCAGGGTCTGAAAGGGACCACCATGGCCCACGGCAGCGACCTCTGTTGCCACAATGGTAACCGCTAGATTTTAAATAAATCCTTCTCTAAATGCCAGTGTTAGTATCTGCCAGGAAACAGGCTCTCTTGGTCTCATGACACTGCTACTGAATTCTCTTTCCAGACATTCCTCCCACTGCACGCAAAGGAAACCCCCCTTCTCCTTCTCAACTCTGTGCCCTCCTGGCTGTGGTGCCTGCCGGGCACCAGGCCAGGCATCCTACATGCACCCCGGGCTCATGTAGCCCAGAGCGTTAGAGGACAAGCCTGAGGGTCAAAGAGGTGGAGGGCTGGCCAGATGGAACACGATCTGCCTGCACCCCACCTCCCAACCCTGCATGTGGGTTAAGATGCCAGGACACGAGGAGGGCGGCCTGAGACCTTGACTCCTGCCTGCTGCAGCTGAGGAGGCAGACTGTGGTAAATGGTGCATTCTGCAGACCAGGGACTCTGGCTTTCAGAGACCTCTTTGTGAGGAAATTTGCTCTTAACTAAAATTTGAGTACTGAACTACTAGGCAGAGACTAAGAGCTTCTCTGAGCAGGTCCCTCAAGGGGGCCAGAGAGACCCTGGAAAAAAGTCCTAGCAAGCACCTGGCCCACAGCAGTGTGCTTGGGGCCTTTAATGCTGTGACTCCCTTGTCCACCTGCAGGACAGCCCCTGTGCTGCCACCAACCTGCATGGCTGGTACAGACCAGGAGCCTGGCCCCAGAAACCTGCCTCAGAGGGCTCCTCTGCTTGACTGGTGGGCGTGGTGTGATTTGAGAAGTGTTATTATATGATCCAAATACTAAGGTTTTTTTCATACATTCACCTTTTAACTTTTTCCCCCGAGAACAAAAGTTGTATTCATTATGTCAATCACAGTGTAAATCAACAAAGTCTATGACCTCACTGAAGAAGTGTGCTCTGCAGCACCCCTGTTGAGGTGAGTGTCCCCAGCTCTTCCTGTGCTGTTCGAGGCCATCCTCTTTTGTAACTTCTGCAGCTGGCGAGCAGCACAGTGTGTGGCAGTGGAAACATGCCACGAGCCCCACAGCAACCCTACGAAGCCACCATTGTCCCCAAATGTCAGACAAAGAGCCTGGGTCTCTGAGAGGTTATGCTGCCACCGAGTCACCATGGGTGGGGTTGGCGCTGAACCCAAGTCTTTTCTTTCCCTCCAAAGCATTGTCTTTGCACTGCTGCTTGGAGATGCCCTGCACAGGTGATGCCACACAAGGCAGCCCGGGGGGATGGCGCAGCTCCCTCTGTGCTCCTCACACAGCCAGGGGGCACATCCTTTCTTCCTTGTCTGCCCCAATGCCAGTGCTACGAAGGACAGAAATGCTGGGAGGGAGAAAGGGCAGAGAGACTGGAGAGCTGGTGTAGCAGCTGCATCACGGCCCCAAGGTGCCCACATCCTGCTCCCGGAACTGTGCCTGTCACCTCAGTGGTGAAAGGGACTTTGCAGATGGGATTAAGTTAAGGGTCTCAACATGGGAGATTATCCTGGGTTATCCACGTGGGCCTATAAAAGGGAGGCAGAGGGAGATTTTGCTAAAGGAGAGGAGAAGGCTGCATAAGGACAGAAGCAGAGATAAGCAATGCAGCCACAAGCCGAGGAGCCCAGGCGGCCCCTAGACAGTGGATAAGGCGGCGACAGACTCTCCCTGGATCCTCCAGACAGAACCAGTCCTGCCAACACCTTGATGCTGGCTCTATACGACTCGCCCAGGCTTCTGACCTACAGAAGCATAAGAGCATAAATGTGTGTTGTCTTAAACTACCAGGTTTGTGATCTTTGTTACAGCCACTGTGAGGTCTCTATGCCAGAGATGGGCCCATGGGCAGTGCTGAGAGCCCCGCCCCGACTCACCAGCTGAGCGCTGAACTCGGGCGCCATCACACAGGTGGCTCCCACCCAGAGTGGGCAGAGAAGCTTGTTGACCACGCCGTGTACATGGTGCAGTGGGAGGACATGGAGAATCACATCGTCTTTCGTCCACGCCCACTTGTGGACCAGCCCGGTCACCTGCAGGGGACAAGAGCACTGCCTAAGAACAGGAGCGAGAGGGAGGGGGTCCAGACGGGAGAGAGGAAGAAGAGAGCTCGTTCTTTGTTTTCGTACCTATGGCAGCTAAGGGAGGTGACGACAAAATGACCAAGGATCTGCTGGGTCACCCCTATATCCCAGGGATGCAGACAGTGCTGTTAACAGCCAGGGCTTTAGTGAATTTGGACCGTGTCTGACAGGCTCTGCAAACATACTTGGCAGCTGCACCCAGACAGGGAGAGGTGTGATTCTGGCACTGCCTCCTGGCTCCACCCCCTGCCCGGGACCTGGGATTTGGCGACCCAGCAGAGCTCAGGTTTGAATGGAGTCGCCCAGCCCAGCCACCCAGTCAGCCCAGCACTGCCTTTGCTGGGCTCTCTGCTGATTCCTGTCCTACCCTGTCCCATCATCACCCTGCTCGGCTGTGACAGAACCCATAGTCTTTCACTGAGAAGTGACGTAAGGCAAGACCCATTTGCTCCTCTGTGAAATCACACTGAGGACATGGTGTACCGCAGGTGCCACAACCTCTACGGAGCAACACAGGAGGCTCCACTCCCTCACAGAGTCCAGAGATGCTCTCGGCAAACATGTGAGGACACACGTGCCAGGCAGCCCGAGCAGGTTCACAGAGACTGCTCAGCCAGGGATTCTGTGGAGCGTCAGTCCCACCTTCCTCTTTGTGGTCTTGAGCTTTTATTTTTATTTTATTGCTTCTAGTCCGTAAGAGACTTTATTGGACGTACTTTTTGGAAGTAAACAGGGCATAAATTATAAATTGGCTGAAAAGTTCTGCAAAGATGGTAACTAGACTACAGAACAGAAAAATAATGCATAAGGCAAAGTAGACATAAAGGTAATCCCTGCTTTCAGGTTCCCAAATAAATCCCAATTTCAGATCCTGATCACATATCCTATGTGGCTGGTCTCTCTGAAAAATACCTCCATGTCACATCTTGGGTCCATTCTCTCCTCAATGAGCCACATGGTCCTCATGGGGTCACTCCATGGGCCCCATGTCCCTCTATGCCTGAACACTTCACCCCTGACCCTTGTGCTCAGCCACTCCCGGGAGCCGCCCGCACTCACCATGGCCCTGATGTTGTGGTGGGTGCTTAGCACGCCCTTGGGCTGTCCTGTGGTCCCACTCGTGTAGATGATCATGGCACCCCGATCTCTCCACTCCCGCTCCTGCAGCTCCTGCACCGGCCCCTCCTCCTCTTCTGTAGCCCCATCATAGACAGCGGGTGTGAGAGGCAGAAGCGGGACTCCCAGCTTCCTGACAACTGGACTCAGGAGCTCCACATACTCCTGGCCAGCAATGACCACAGAGCTCTGGGAGTCCCGGATGAAATACTCCAGCTGGACTTCAGGGTGTTTCCTGAAGAGGGGGACTGCGATGCCACCACTCATCCACGAGGCCCACTGGGCAATGACGTAGGAGACATCGTTGGAGCATAGAAAGGAAATCCTCTCCTCCCCGAGGTCCCCACTGACACACCCTCGGAGCCTGCAGATCTCCTGAGACAGGCGAAGGCCGCGGTTGTAAAGGTCCTTATATGTGTGGTGGCCGTGCTGGTCAATGAGGGCAACTCTGTCCCCAAAGGCCAGGGCTCGGGTGAACACCGGGGCAGTCCTGTCCGGGCAGGCCACTGAGGCTGTGTGCAGCAGGCTGCCTCCTCTGTGTCTCATGGGCACTGGCCAGCAGGAGGCCAAGGCGCAGACCAGGCGCCGAAAGGACCGCATCATGTGGGGCAGCATCGCACCAGCAAACACCTGTTCGGTTCCCTGGTGCAGCGCTGGGGGACAGAAAGGGTACAGCCTGTTAACACCCTCCTGGTCCTATCCTCACTTTGCCTAAAGCAATATTTAAACACCCTCCAAGGGCCAGCCAATGGCTCACTTGGGAGAGTATGGTGCTGATAACACCAAGGCCAAGGGTTAAGATCCCCTTACCGGTCATCTTTAAAAAAAAAAAAAAAAAAAAGAAATAAATAAAATAAACACCCTCCAAATCCCCAGCCAGACGAAGGTTGCCCAAGTGCCTGGCACAAGGAAGCACCCCACGCAGCAGGCTGGGCCTAATGTGCGTAACCACCTTGGACTTAAAGGTCCACCATCTCAGCTTCTTATTTAATCTCATCAATTTAGGGATTTCAAGACCATATAAAATTATTTTTTTTTTTCCAAAAGATGACCAGTAAGGGGATCTTAACCCTTGACTTGGTGTTGTCAGCACCATGCTCTCCCAAGTGAGCCACAGGCTGTACCCAAGATTCTAAAACAATGACATAAACTAGGTAAAACCAAGGAGCAGCCAATAAAATTTAATGTACACAGGTAAATTCTAAGTAACATGTTTAGGAATCTGAGCCTGGACAAGTGCTAGTTAGGAGGAGGGAGGGCTGAGGGTAGATGAGCACGTGCCTCACCAATGGGCTGAGCTGGACACGCATGCAGGGCTGCTCTCTCCAGCACATCCCAAACGGTGGGCGTCTGGGAACCCAGTGACAAAGTGTCTTAGTCCGTTTTGTGCTGCTATAACAGAATACCTAACACTGGGTGATTTATAAAGAAAATGAAATTTATTGCTTATATTTTCTTAGGCTGGGAAGTCCAAAGTCCAGGGAACACAGCTGGTGAGAGTCTTGGAGGTGGCGACAGTGACTCAGTGGTCTCTCATTGCAAGATGGTGGAAGCAGAGAGAGCAAGAGAGAAAGTCAGACTCCCCTCTTCTTTTAAAGCCCTCAGAACCATGCCCCTGACCTCCGTTTTCAATCCACTCACTACTGCATGGTCCTACAATTCAATCATCTCTTCAAGGCTCCACCTTTCAATTACCATGATAAGATTTCCCGCCCTCCTAACAGTCACAGCAGGGGCTAAGTTTCTAATACATAAAACTTGGGGGACACAATTCAAGTTTCAGTGAGTTTTGGGGGGACATAATTCAATCCACTACATTCTGCCCCTGGCCCCCCAAAACTCATGTCCTTTTCACATGGAAATACATTCATTTCATCCTCAAAGTCTTGATTCGTTTGAACTCAAAAGTCCAAAGTTCAAAGTCCCATCTGTGAAATCAATACAAGTTATCTACTTCCAATACAATGGTGGGACAAACATAGGGTACATATTCCCATTTCAAAAGGGAGAAATAGGCCAAAAGAAAGGGTAACAGGTCCAAACAAGTCCGAAACCCAGCAGGGCAGGCATTAAATCTCAAAGCTGGTGAATCAGGTACCTCGATTCCATGTTCGACCTCTTCTCCACTCCTCTGGTGTGGGGTTTGGGTCCCCAAGTCCTTGGGTAGCTCCGCTCCTACGGCTTTCCTGGTCTTAGGCCACACTTTAGCATTCCCAGGCTGGTGTTCCACTCTGGTAGCTCCACAGGTGTGGGGTCTCCATGGTGGTCCCACTCTCACAACTCCACTAGAGGTGTTGCTGTTGGGGTTTCTCTGCTGCAACTCGGACCCCACATTTCTACTCGGCATTGCTCTAGTGAAGGCTGTCTGCAGTGACACTGTCCCTGTAACAGATCTCTTACTGCGCCCCCAGACTTTTCTATACATCCTCTGAAATTGGCGTGGAGGCTCCCAAGCCTCCACAGCTCTAGCATTCTGCAAGCCTGCAGACCTAACACCAGGTGGATTCCGCCAAGCCTTCCAGCTTGTATTTTCCAAAGCTGCATGTCCAGCCACACCTGGGGTCAATTTACCCACAGCTGGAGCAGCCAAAGCAGCTGGGATGCTGGTGCTGGAAGCCACTTCCCAAGATGGCTCTGGGCAGTGAGCCCATGGAGGGCTCTTCAAGCCTGCTCCCCAAGACCATTCTGTCTCCTTAGGTCTTTGGGCCTGAAATGGAAGGGTTGCTCCTAGAGGCTTCTGCAATGCCTTCATGGCCTTTTTCTTCTTCTTTTGATAATTCTTTACTTTGTACTAATCTTCTTAGCTAATGGTTGCTGGGCTGCACCATTGCATGCTCTCTGCTTCTCTACCACATGGTCAGGCTGCAAATTTTCCAAATCTTTACACTCTGCTTCCCTTTTAAATTCTGGCTTTACATTGTGCCTTTGCTGCCATAACTCAGCATAGGCTGTTACAAGTAGTCATTCAGCTTCCGTAATGCTTTGCTGCTTAGAAATTTCTTCTGCCAGATGCTCTAGTTCACAACTCATAAGTTCCAACTTCCACAAAGTCCTAGGGCATGGACTGAATGCAGCCAGATTCCTCGCCAGTTCACAGCAAAGGTGATCTTTGCCCCAGTTTCCAATAAGTCCCTTCTCATTTACATCAGAGACCACCTTAGAACGGTCTTTACAGTCCATATTTCTATCAGCATTCTGCTCGCCACCACGTAACCAGTCTCTAAGGCATTCCAAACTTTCCCTCGTCTTTTTGTCTTCTTTTTGAGTCCTCCAAACTCCTCCAACTTCTCCTCAACACCCGGTTCCAAAGCCGTTTCCACATTTTCAAGTATCTGTTATAAGCAATACCCCAACTCACTGGTACCAATTTTCTGTATTAGTCCGTTTCTGTTGCTATAACAGAATACCTGTAACAGGGTGATTTATAAAGAAAAACGACATTTATTGCTTACAGTTTCTTAGGCTGGGAATGGTCCAAAGTCCAGGGAACACAACTGGTGAGGGTTTTGGTGGTGGCTACAGTGACCCAGGGGCCTTTCATTGCAAGATGGTGGAAGCAGAGAGAGCAAGAGAGAAAGACAGACTCTCCTCTTCTTTTAAAGCCCTCAGAACCACGCCCCTGACCACCATTTTTAATCCATTCACTACTGCATGGTCCTATGATCCAATTACCTCTTCAAGGTTCCACCTTTCAATTACTATAATAGGATTTCCCACCCTCTTAACAGTCACAGTGGGGGCTGTTTCTAATACATAAAACTTGGGGGACACAATTCAAGTTTCAGTGAGTTTTGGGGGGACATAATTCAATCCACTACACACAGAGTTTCAAATAAGGCAAGTTCACATGGTTGGAGAGTGTCAGTTTGTTTTTTAAGTTAGAAGATTACTCTTCCCTCTCCTCCCAAAAAAGTAACCCTAAACAATGCTCAAAATAATCAACAAGAAGTGGAAGCTCACAGGGAGAGGCAGTGACTGGCTGAATTTTAGCCAGAATTGTTCTGCATGCTGGAGAGAAATGAGGCCTGGGAATAGCTAGGAAGCCTCCCGCCAGGGTCTGTGCTCCCACCTGCAAGGCTGCCTGACTCTGACTCAGGGATTATACATTCTAGCCCCACAGGACACAGTCCAAGGTGCAGATAAGTCACACTCCAGAGCCACCACAGGCGGAGTGAGCATGCCTTCCATGTGGCATCTACATGGAGGGCAGCTTATAAATCTAACCCAGTTCCAGAGGTCAGGAGGGCACCAACTACCCCAGGCCCTCTAGTGCCAGCAGAACTGAAAGCGTTCCCTGTGCGCTGCCAATGTGACCCACTGAGGAAATCACCATCACTTGCCCGGAATTTCTCAACCCCTTCAGGAGACGCTCCTGCCCTACTTTGGTCTCTGGAAGGAAGAACAGGGCATCTAACCCCCTTCCTGGGGGAAGCAGCCTCTGGGCCCTGCCACCTCCACTTGGCTCCACCTCATGGCTCTCAGCCAGAGCAGTGTCCCCAACCAGGAGCCAGGGAGCAGACGCATTACCTGGAGCTGGCACTAAAGGACTTGCAGTGAGTGTTATCTTCACAGTGATAACATTCAATCTGTTATGATTATGCCTTTATCTTCTCATTTCACCTTCAGCCACCCTGCTCAGTAAACAGGGAAACCACTTTCACCCTATCTTACACACAGGAGAACTGAGGACGCCTGTTCAAAGTCACCCAGCTCCAAAGTCAGAGACAGGAGCCAAGGGGAACCTTCCCATCCCGTCAACTTTTCCCACCACAGTTAGGGAGGCTACAGCCCACAGCTGCTTTAGCAGGTAAACAGAGCACAATGTAATGACTTGATGTGAATGTGTCACTGCCAGCTCCCACAGACAGGTGCCACCAAATGCCAGAGGCCGATGTGGACACCTGCCAACAGGCATTTGTGCCGAGACCAGACCAGCATCCAACACTTCCACGTGTGCACAACACTCAGCATTCCACTCAGCAGTGGGGGGAGAACATCACAACATAAAAACTGTGAAACTCAACCCTCTTCTGGCAGGTCCAGCAAAAGGACAAAGGGCAGAAGTGACCCGGGCAAGTGGCCCTGCCTCAAGCCTTCTGAGTCCTAAACATCGTCCCCGAGCATGGACTGCACTCCGTCTCTGTGGGATCTGTCTTTCTCGAACAAATCCTCCGTTTTTCTCTGTCATTAAGTTGCTAGGGGAAAACAAACGTGTTATTGTTTATTGCATGCACTAAACACTTTTGTTCTCTGCTCTTAGTTTAAAAAACGGATTATACACAACACTTTATAATTATCTAACAAAACAAACAAACTCCACAACGATAAAAATTGCCAAAACCAAATTATGCTTTGTGCTTGAGATCCTCACTGTTGGTATTGGTGTCCGTGTGCTTGTCTTGGTCGGCTGGTTTCTCCTCTAGCTGGGGGCTCTCGCTGAAGTCTCCCACTCCAGGCAGCAGAGGGAAACCAACACCTCAGAGTGGCCAGAGACACCTGGGGCTGCTGTGCAGAAGCTAAGCTCAGCTTACTGGGCTGCTTGGAGGCTCACTGTGAATATTCTTTAATGCTCCACAGGCTCTACTGCATGGTCAGTTCTCAGACATGCTGGGCCCCTGGAGGCCACATTGTTTCTGGATGTTAGAGGCCAAAGTGTCTACGTTCTGCACTGTATGAATGGCTCAGAGGCAGGCCCACAGCTGGTCTGCCCACAGCCCTGGATTTCTGCTACTACTGTACAAGGAAACCTAACAAATGGCAAGAAAACAGCTGGGCTTGACCAAAGGAAACAAGAAACGTGATAACCAGGTGAGGTGCACCAGCTTCAGAAGGACTGTGAGCTGGTGAGAAGCAGAGCAGGGTGGCTTGAACGTGTTCCCTTCTCTCACTTCTAACAAATTCTCTATTTACTTTACAGGCATGGGGCGAGGGTGGGGTGGGACATGAAAACAAAGAGAATCTGCAAACAGAAAACCCACTGCACAGTGTTTCTGGGTTATGGCCCCAAGGCCAGATTCTGGCTGGCTCCAGGGGTGCTTGGGAAATGATGGTGTTTCCTGGGGTGCCAAGGGGCACTTAGGCAGCCCGTGATGCTCATGTGGGCAGCCGGCTAGCACATGGCTGCCTCATCCTGTGCTCCCCCAAGAGGCATTGAAGGGCTATTAATGCAATGCCACAACAGCGGCCACCAACAACAACACGGTTCTCCTGCTGGATCCCCCCAACGAGGGGTCCATGCACCTCCAAGATCTCAGAGAACAGGCGCTGCTGCCTCTCCCTGGGTGGGAGTGTACAAGACCGTCCTGCAGGTGGAGGTCCTGCTGCCAGCAAACAGCTGGAGCTAGAGGACTTGTGATGGAAAACAGGGTGGACCCCCACCTCTCCTCCTTCCCTTGCCTGGGGTTTCCAGCAAGATGTGACAGGCTCCACATGGGACAGACAATCCTGGTTCCCACAAAGCCCACATTCTGTGAAGAGATGCCCAGGGCGGGAGGGATGGAAGGGCGCCTGTGGGGAGGAAGCCCCCTGTGGAGGGACAGTCAAGCTGAGACCTGCAGAGAGAAAAGTAGCCAGCCAAGCAAATGCCCAGGGAGGGAGCATCGGGGAGGAGGAAGGAGGGAAGTCCCTGCATCTGAGGTTCACGGGGTTGTCTGTAGGATAGGTGCCAAGAAGTGGCACTGCTGGGGCACCTTTAGTTTTGATAGATATTGCCAAAGCCTGCTCCAAAGAGCTAATTCATTCTCCCAACAACCATGGGAAGTGGGGCCACCCTCAACAAACCAGCTTTTAAGTTCCTCAGGTATGAGACCCTGAACCCCTTGAGCATAAATTCTTTTGGTACAGAACTTAAATCTTTAAGGTCATCTGGATCAGAGCCCTGCCTTGAATAAGCAAGACAAAATCTACTCAAAGCAGATGGGTGTGATCGTTTTCCTGAACTCTTCCAGGTCCAGAGAGGTCCACAGCTCCCTCAGAGAGAGCCCCTACCTTTCAACCACGGGGACCCCTTGGATAGTGGGGCTCCCCATTGCCAACAGCAGCACAGCTCAGTGACAGTGAACATGAAATAAATACAGTTCAGTCAGGGGTTTTCCATCTTCACAACCAACTTCACACACCTGCTCCTCAGCAGCTTGGCCTGCCTGAGATAAGCAGGTCACCATGTGGCAGTGAACCCCAGTCAAAAGCTAAGAACATGCATTCTGATGAGCCTGGACAGCCTCTTCCTGGATGTTCTTTAGGGTTTAGGAACCACTAAACACAGCTGCTCTCCAGTTCCTCTAGGAGACAAGACCTCAGTCAGAGACCCAGGCAGACACCTCACAGAGACACACTACCAACACCAGGAGGATCACATCTTTTCTGTTTTAATCCAGACTCTGGCTAAGAGCAGAGATTAGAGTCAACAAGACCTAGACTTGAATGGCTGTTCTTTTCTTCACCTGTCTAGGCCTTCACTCCCTGATCTGTGAGACAGGATGATAACAAGACCCGTCTCACAGTGCTTACGTGAGAGCAGATGTCCTGGCACCCATCAGGTAGAGTCCAGGAATGGTGCTCACTGAGGAGCCTCACAACAAAAATTACTTGATAAGAACGATACTTGCATTCAAATAAAGGTGGCTGGTTTCAAAATGAATAAGACATCACCTGACCTATTCAATAGCACACCTGACCCACCCACCCTCCAGACCATGTATTTAGAACAGACCCCACACTTCCTCTTGCCTGCTGCTCGGGAAGGTATGGCCATAGTGGACTGAGCCCGTCCTGCGGTGCAGGACACTCATCTCAACACCACGCCTGTGGTTTGGGGTTTGTTTTCAAAATTACGTTTTAAAGTAACAGACATTCACATTGCATTCATGAGCAGTACATTCAAATCAACAAAACCAAAAGGGAAAACATATACTTGAAACCCACATCCATTTTCGGAAGTAAAATACTATCTTAAAAATGCCACCTGGAAGGGCAGAGCTCAGGGCTATCCCATGTCCACAGTTCACTAATTCAGTCTGCCGTGAAGACAAGGTTCAGAGACAAAACGGCGTAAGGGCAAGGAAGCCTCCTCTTACAACAGTCACGCATGGACCCACGGAAAGAACACCAGAGTCATGTTGCCCACTATGATCGGGTCACTCCTTTGCCACAAATTTCCCAGGGCCCCCACAGCCCCGTGGTAAGGCCTTCGCTCCTGGGCCTAGCACGAGCCCCCCACACCAGGTCTCAGTGTCAGCCCCTTCCACAAACATCTCCCCAGCCGAGAAACCAGCAACGCCCCAAACACGCAGTACCTGTTCCCATCTCTGTGCTCTCACCTTTCCCTTTTTGGCAAATTCCTAGCCATCCCTGAAGCCCACCCAGCTCAAACATCTCCAGGGAAGTGGCTGCCGGCAGCCCCTCAGGGTCCCACACCCGTCCCTCCCGCCGCGCTGAGGAGCCAGCCGCGCCCAGCACGGTGCTCGGTCAGCACGTGCAAAGGGGTGCTCCAGGACGCCTTCTGCAGACCCGCCACAAACGGGACGAACGCAGACACGACCGGTCCGGCTTCACTCTACCAGCGGCTGAACACGGACCCCCGCTCCAACCCCTCCTCGCGGCCCGGATGGGTCGACGCCACGCAGGCGGCACGCTGAGGGGCGGCGGCGGCACATGCCAGCCCCCTCTGCTTGCACCGGGGCCCTGCGGCCTCCGACAACCAGGGAGCTGGGACCAGGACTGGCGGCCGCGGCGGCCCCCCGCAGCCTGTGGGCAGCGCCGCCCGCCCCTCTGGAGCGCCTGGGGGGCGTCTTGGGGCAGGG
>NW_007726285.1:123429-142615 GCF_000696425.1 Galeopterus variegatus | reverse complement strand
CGGCGGGTCGGGTCGTATCGGGGTCTTGTCGGGGTTGGCTCGGGCCGTGACGGGATCGGGTCGTGACAGGGTCGGCTCGGGTTGGGTCTGGTCGAGGTCGGCGGGTCGGGCCGGAACCGCGTCCGCCGCCCAACGGCGTCCCCCGCACGGCGGTCCGTCGCCCCAGTGCGTCCCCCGAACGCGGCGCCGCGGCGGCGGGTTCCGGGCGCCAGCGTTCCGGGTTGGTTAGACTGTAGCCGACGGTGACTCGAACCGGCACCAAGCGGAACGCCCGGCGGGGGCGGGGGCAGGGGCTCCCCGCTCGCCTGGACGGACCAGGATGTGGTGGGAGCCTCTGGAAACCCCCAGAGCCAGGATGTCAGCCTAGATTGAGAGGTTTTATCTCCCCTGCAGCAAACCGAAGTCCCGGTGGCTGAAACTTAAAAAAACAAAAACATCTGCTGAAAACCAGGTACAGATTACCTGTGGAAACTTGTACACACGTTTTTAGAACGTGTGTGTATTTCCGTGCCCTTCCTCCTCTCTGCTGATGACTGTTGGGGACGCAGCCGTGTGTCCCTGGAGACCCCGGGAGGGGACGCCTCCGGAGCCTGAGCCTGGTCTTCCTGGGAGGCAGGAGCTGGATCTGGGGCCCACACCCTGGCTCCCGGGGCCCTGGTTGCTGGCCTGCTAGGTGTCGTCCGGGAAGGACTAGAGTCCAAGCCCCTGTTGTTGGGACAGGCCTGATCTGGTGTCAGAATCTCCTGCCTCCTTCTGCAGCTGAGCAGGCTGGATGTGGAAGGGCAAAGGAGGGGTGTTACCGACAGGGCAGGCCGGCTTGCCCTCGCCTACTAAACGAATGACCTGAAAGTCCAAAAGTTGATGCAAGGATTGGAAGGTTTATTCAGATTACCGGTACTCAACTAAATGTCTAACCAAGCAAACAAACAAAGAGAAAACAGGAGCAGTGGGGTCCAGTTTAGCCTAGTCCTAATCGGTGGGGCCAACCTATTCCATTAACAGTAATTGATAAAAGCAGTTCTCCCCACTGTTTTCAGCATAAAGAAGGAAAGTATCGACTAGATTTAAATCAGAAAAACAAAGCATAGCCAGGAGCCTTCCAGGGTGCACCTATACACACGTGGATACAATCCAACCAAACAGAAGAGGGCTCAGAAAATCAAAGAAACCAAGTGTAGCCGGGAGCCCTCCAGGGTGCACCTATACAGACGTGGATACAATCCAACCAAACGGAAGAGGACTCTGAAAATCAGAGAAAGGTAAAGAGAATAAAGCATTGCCTTGTCAGAATTTAGGCCAGGGACTCCAGGAGAGAGATCTACCAGCAGCAGAGACATGGGAGCAAAATAGTCCCAGGGGCCACTTGCCTCTTGCAGCTAGAGTCTTTTCTGGTGTCCAAAGCTTTCCAATTTTTGCCAGTGATTAAATTAGGCTCTTGGATTCCAAAGTCATAGAAATAAACAATGTACCCAAATAGTAAAGCAAACAACGTTTTATTAAAAGGAGATAGACATGCATAAGGGGGGTAGCAACAGTAAAGCTTGCCTCCCGAGGGGAGCTATTCAGGGTCTTTTATACTGAAAAGAGTTAAGGGGTGGCAGGCCAGCATCACTGGAGGTAGTCCGTTCTGTTCTTCGTGATTGCATCATGGGTGCATGCTCAGTAGGCAGTGGTGTTCATCATTGTCACCCCAGGAAGGTCATTGTAGCAGTCACCTTGATGCTTTGTGCACAGGTGGGAATTCCCAAAGAGGTCTTAAGGTTAATCTGTAACTTTTATAATTATAGTAAACAAGCCTTGGGGAGGGGTTTTGCAACTCAGTAAGTATCTGTTTCCTCTCTTACCTCAGTCTATTTTGTCAGGGCAGCCCACGGGGTAATCATTTGCCCTGAGGGGTCTCATGACTGAGGAGTGGAAAAGTAACAAAGTGTCCTCTGCAGAGAAAATGGAGTCAGTTTGGTTCACAGGCCTAGCCTTACTCTTGTTTCAGGCGAAGGGGCACAGGAACAAAAACGAGGTGTCTGGCGTCAGCGTGTGCACCACCTTGGGCCCCAGGATGTCTGTGCTCACCCGTCTTTCTCTGCTGCCTCCATGTCTGGTTCCCCCAGCACTTGAAGAGCTCAGATGCTGTCACCCACCTGGAGACAGGACTGTCAGGTGACAGCCCCTGTGGTTCTTGCCATGGGAGTTGTCCAGAGCCTGCATGTTCAGAGATGAAATAGCTAAGGGGAGTGGCACTGGCGAAGGTGTCAGTGGGGGGAGTCTTTATGAAATGGCCTAGCTGGGTCGTCCTACACTGAAGTCCAATAGTATCTGTCCCGTCCATGCCTTGGGCTTCCGATCATTGTTGAAGTGGCATTTTTTGAGCATGGGCAGTCAGGGATCACCAGATATTTGAGGACAGCCTCTAACTTAAGGGATGTAGGCTAAAACAGCAAAATCAGCTACAGGGGCAGGGACTGCACGGTGGAGAGAATTCCAAAACAAGCCCCTGTATATATCCTCAGATGAGGGAGTACCGTGGCCTCCATGAGTCAAGCCCAAGATGCTCCATGAAAGAACATTCCAATAGCACAAAGGAGCCCAGGTGAAAACCTCAGTGAAGGGCTGGAAAATATAGGTAAGGAAACTCCCAGAAATAGAACAAAAAGACTAAGAGATAGAAGATAGGCAAGGAAAGGTAAGTGAATCAGTGGGCCCAGTCAGGAAGTCCGATGTGCAAAATATCATAGTTTCAGGAAGGGAGAGCAGAGAAGACAAAGGGGAGTAAGTCACCAAAGAAATTCAAGAAAATTAGCAGAACAGGGGGCCACAGAGTGCCCGGCATGGGCTCACATCAACTTGGCAAACAGCATCACAATGTTTCAGAACAGGGAGCAGGGAAGGTCCTAAGGCTCACCTGGCACCTTGCTGCGACATCCAGGAGACATCATAGCCTGACGTGTCCCCAGCGGAACTCAGGATCTTGCCCAGGCCACTGCTCCCCACAGCCTTCCCATCTCATCATTGCTCCTGGTGCTCAGTTGTAGGACTCTCTCCTTCCTTGCCACCTCACATCGAGTCCTATCAGCTTTTCCTGCAAATTCTTTCAGAAACCAGTTCCCACTATCTCCACTTGGACCCTCTGGTCCCAGGGAACCCTTGCTTCTCACTCGGATTGCTAACGTGTTCTGTTCCTGGTCTCCCTGTTTGCACCTTTCCCCCTTAGTCTATTCCCAACACAGCAGCTGGAGTGGTCCAGTTAAAACCCAAGTTAGATCCTGTTCAGAACCCACGAGGGGTCCTGCCAAAGCCCTGCAGGGGCCCACAAAGCCTTCTCAGCCCAGCTTCCTTCTCTGGTCTTGTCTCCTACAAACCCGGGGATCCCAGCCTGATGGATGGGAGCAGGAGTGGGAGGTGGTTCTTTGAACCGACATGTAACTGATAAGCACAAGAGTTAGACTAGACTATAACATACTTCTTACAGGGGGCGGGGAAGGAAACGCTGTAGATAACCGTGTAGAGGTGGGCTCCCTCAGCCTTCGGGCAGCCCTTGTCCAGCACCATGCTGCTTCAGCTGGATTCTTGCCTCTGGTCCTTAAACACACTAAGAGGATTCCTAGGGGTTTGCTTTCCATCAGGCACAAAGCGGGAAAAGGAACCAGATCACCATCTATGTGCAAATCCTTATCATCCTGCCACCAGCTCCATGGTCTCCCTGGGAATAATAATGCCAGATAATAATATAATGCCAGATGCAGATCACCTCCACGGTCTCCCTATGAATCATGGCTTTCCAAGATACAAGCAGGCAGATGTTTGTGCAGGTACTGATGTGTCCCTGGACATGTTGCAAGCACAGGGGAGATAGAGCCCTGCCCTACTGTAGCTTACATGCTGGTGAGAGAACAGATACTGTGGGTGTGATGGTAAGTGATAAGCATGTGGTGGTAAGTGTTCTGAGGGCATGTAAGGCAGCAAAGTGACAGTTTTCACAAACAGAAGGCGCAGGCCCCCTCTAGGGAGGTGCTTTGGAGCTGGGGTCTGAGCCCAGTGACTGTCCAGCAAAGGACTGCATTGTACTGTTTTTCGAATGAGGAAACTGAGGCCTGGAGAAGTTATGTCATGTGTCCAGGCTCACAGATCTAGGAGATGGCAGAGCTGGGATTTTAATCCAGAATTCGACATGCTGCCCCCCGTCCCTGCACGCGCCTCTCGCCTCTGCATGGCTGTGAGGTGAAATGAACAGACACATCTCCCTCTGCTGAAAACCAAACTGTTCCCCACACAATACCAGACTGAATCCTTTAGTAAAGAATGAATTATCTGTAAACACTATATCCTCAAAGATGTTCACGCCAGTGTCATTTGTGATAGCCACAAACAAGGAAACAATCTAAATATCCTACCACGGATTTAGTAATCAGGAAAGAGCAAAATAATGAGATTATACAGCCGTTACAAGGATAATCATGAACTAAATAGAAACGTGGGAATTGTTTATGATAGTCTAACGTTCAATGAAATCAGCATAAAAATAACTTCCTAAAAACTGAAATTTAAAATCAGAATGAAGAGTTAGTTGTACACTAGGATTCTTGCTTCCATGGTAGACAAGGTCTAAGGCAAAGCGGGAATCAGAGCAGCCGTCTTCCAAACAGAATTGCTGCCACCACTCCTGGCCTGGCCCCAGGACCGCTCACCCACCTGCTTGCCTCCAGGCCTTCGCTTGGCAGGGAACTGGCCCCGGATGTGAAAGTGCTGCAGGTGTCCTTTGCCTCAGTGGCTTGGAGCTGGGAGGCCCGTGTCACATGGGACGTGATGACTGTACTTGGCTGAGCTCCCGGCTACTGCTGGCGCTCTCTGGAGGTCCCTCCTGACTGTTCCGAGACCAAGCTGCCCTTGGGATGTGACACTCAGAGGAGATGCCCCCGGGAGGGGTCTCAGTGGGTGGGGCCCTCAGGGTCTGATAATCCACTTCTCGATCCCAAGCTGCTCAGTTCGGCTCCTGCTTCCAGCCAGAGCTCGTGTGAATGTAAGGGAGCATTATGGTCTCGACGCCCCTCCTCAATGAATAAGTGCAGGTGACGACAGTTCCTGCCTCAGAGGGCTACTGTGAGGGTCGAGGCACCAGACCATTTCGAGCTGTTCGTACATACCAGCTGCTGTTGCACTTCTCTACTGCATTTTCAGCATCTTCATCACCAGCCCCTTGATCAGAGACCCCAGAGCGGGTGCTCAGTAAGCGGGTGTTGAACAGTGGGGGGTGGCATCTGCAGCAGCCAGACAGTGGTGCCAGCAGCCTCTGCTGGGTGGCTGGTTCCCATCTGCCCTCCAGGAGACAGGCCAAGCCTCCCTGCCAACGATTCGGGTGCAGCTCAGGGCACAGCTCATGTCCCCACCTTGGGCTCAGGCTGTCCCACAGGCTCCCCTAAACATCTCCACAAGGGCCCACCCCCCAGCCTTTCCCAGAGGAAATCCTCCCAGCTGGAGCATCCTGGAAACCCACAGAGGCCTGATTGGGAATCAGTGCCCCGCTCCCTTGATTCTGTTCACACCTTCTGCTTAATGAGCCCAAACTGCTAGGGTGTCTGAGTCACACCTTCTCACTCAGTTAAAGCAAAGCACGGATCCGGCTGGCAGTGGTTTGCTCACAAAGGGAACTTCGGCAAACTGTGAACACATTACCTCCCTGCTGCAGGCTCTGGTGCCATGAACCCGCTAACCGCTAACTGGGGAGTACCTGCCGGGCTAGGAAGGGCCACGCTGCTGCCGTGTCAGTGCTGGAGGTGCTTACAACTTGCTGTTGGCAGCAACTCAGGGCAGAGCATAAGGGCCCCCACTGCAGAGTCAGGCACAACCTGGGTTCTCATCCTGCAGCCCCCAGCCTCCATGGTGACTGCTGTGGCCCACCTCCTGGGGCCTGCACCTATGAGCAGGCCCATCCACACTGGATAGCTGGTCTGTGTCAACTACAGAAGGCTTAGGGAGTGGCCATGTGTGACTTCCAGGAGGTCATAAAAGGCTTTACAGCTTCCTCCATGCTTTCTCTTGATCATGCACTCAGAGAAGCCAGCCGCTGTGTCATGTGGACACACAGACAGCCCATGGAGAGGCCTGAGTGGTGAGGAACTGGGGCCTCCTGCCTGCAGTCGTGTGAGAGCCACTGTGGAGACAGCTCTTCCAGCCCCAGCTGAGCCTTCAGATGAGACTCAGCCCCACCAGCATCTTGATTAAAACCTGAGAGACCCTGAGCCAGAAGAGGTTCCACAGTGAGTGTCTGGAGGGGTCAGGCATGGCTCCCACCTGAGGCACAGGGGAGGTGAGGTTCTGGCGGGTGGTGCGCATCACAGTGGAAAAGCAGCAGGAGCCTGACCAGAGTCAGGGGCACGTGTGAGTGTGCAGGTAACCCCCATTCCATCGGGGGATGGGCAGTAGAGCTGGATGGAGAATGTGAACTTGGTCCTCTGGGCCGGGGCACCTCAGAGTGCAGTCTGCCACTCCCAGGGGTCCCCAAGGCCCTTTCCAGGGCCTACGAGGTCACAAATAGTTTCACAATAATATGAAGGTGCCATTCATCTTTCCCTCATGTGACATTTGCACTGACAGTGCAATGGGGTTAAATGGCCACTGCTTCGCAGGACGGAGGCCGCACCTGCACTCATGGGCACCGCATCCTCCACCTCACAGTCACTGTCATCTCTTTAGTACCTTCTGTGGCAAGTGGGCAGTACAGGCACGCTGCTCCTGCTGCCCACTGAGAGATGAGGCTTGTGGGGGCCCGAGGGCTGAGTGTGAGTGCAGGTGGAACCCAGGCTACCGTTCCAACCTGAAAGAGCCACGGGCAGACCCACTGCAGTGTCTTATTCAGTGTTTTGCTGTAATACAACACCTGGGGCTGTGTAATTGTTAAAGAAAAGAGGTTTATTTGGCTCAGATTCTGGGGCAGCTGCATCTGGTGTGGGCCTCAGGCTGCTTCCATTTGGGGCAGGCAGCAGGTGGCCACAGGTGCAAGACCATGTGGCGAGAGGAAGCAAGACGGCAGGGAGGTGCTGGGCTCTTTTTAACCATCGCTCTCGCGGGAACTAATGAAGCAGAACTCACCTCCACAGGACAGCATTAATCTGTTCATGAGAGATCCCTCCCCATGACCAACACCTTCCAACATGACCGCATCAGTCATCAAATTTCCGCATGAGTTCTGGAGGGGTAGACACCCGAACTACAGCTATAGTCACGCAGGTATTTGGCAGAACAGGTGAACCTTCCAGAGCAAGGCAAACAGTTGACAGTGTTTGCTTCCAGTGGTGAAATGTGAGCTCTCAGGAAAAAACTAGATATTGGAAAATTTGTGTTCACTTCTGTAAGCTTAATGGCTTCCTGACACTTCAAGACTTTTCTGATCCCAGTGATGATATTAACTGATGTGAATTTGTAGATGATAAAAGGTGTCAGAATTTGGATGCATGACTCGAGCAATATTTTTCAAATGACCAATGCAGATTGTTGCAAAGTCTTGTATGGGTAAAGGACTCACTCAAAGAGCAAAACAGACCAGTGGATTTTAATGTAGCAGTGGGAAAAGTTAATTCATGTGGGCTCAGATGTCCCAAGGCAGCTAACCTTTAAGAAAATGCTACTTGTCAAGTTTTGGTATGGTATCAAAAGAATATCCATCTTTACCCAAAAAGGCAATTAAAATACTCCCTAGGAAGCAAAGGCTATTAAGACATTCCACACTATGTTATCTCTGTGAGGCTGAATTTTCTTCAGACACTTCCGCTGAAACGGCTGAACACACTGAAACCGGCTGAACTCAGAAGCAGACGGGAGGACCCAGCCACCATCCATTCAGTTGGGTGTCACAGAGAGACACCAAAATGTAGTAATGCTGCAATTTCTGAAATTGTGTTATTTTGGAATATATAGATATTTTCATGAGAACATGTTATTTATATTTAAATATTCGTATTTACATATTATATATTTACATGATGAGTTTATTGTGGTTATTTTTAATGAATTGATAAATATTTTTACATTTTCTTCATTTTAATTTCTAATATTGTATGGTCCCACTGACCATGGCTGTGCCTCACCATGTGACCCTCCTGGCCAAGCCCATGCTCCAGGGGTCGATGAGTTTATTGTGGTTATTTTTAATGAATTGATAAATATTTTTACATTTTCTTCATTTTAATTTCTAATATTGTATGGCCCCACTGACCATGGCTGTGCCTCACCATGTGACCCTCCTGGCCAAGCCCATGCTCCAGGGGTCCAGGAAACTGCTGCTGATCCACCAGAGCCCGGACAAGCTCCTTGCTGCTCAATTCTTTCTCGTCCTTGGAGGCCAGACACTGATCCGTTTTTCACGTTCAGTCAGGCCTATCCCCTGAGCCTCTCCTGCATAGTCCTTCTTGTTTCAGGCAATTGCATCTTTAAAACGTTCTTTAAATTATTTCAAGTAATATACTCACTGAAAGCAAAAAGCAGATGGAAAACCCAGATAAACCTAAAATATGATTTGTGAGTCCACCAAGGCCCCAAGCCACCCACAGCACCCTGCCCTGCCCTCCTGCTGCAGTGCCTGCATAGGTGTGCGTGTGCACAGATGCGTGTGTGCACAGATGCTCGTGTGCACAGGTGTGTGGCTTGGTTTTGCACAGGTTACAGAGATGTGTGTGAGCATTGTCCCCTTTCCTCCCACCCAGACTCTTCCTGTACTTCCCACTGCCCATGTGTAGGGGTCAGAATTTTGGGTTTTGACCAGGAAGTGCTGACCCCACCTGGACTCGGAGACAGCTCTGGGCACACCTTATAGATTCCGGGAGCCTATGGAGGGCATGACCATTGTTCATGCCATTCTCTACAGCTGCACAAAGCCCAGGTGATGGGTGCAGGCTGCCTCCCTCCCAAAGGCATGCATGGGGCGGGCAGGCGGAGGTGGCACGGGCATGTTGTGACATGGCCCTATGCCCGGAATGCCCTCCTCCATGGGGCCAGTGATGCACTGCCTCACAGGGTGGAGTCGTCTGTGCCATGCACATGTCCCTGCAGCCACACTGGCTCTGCATGGATGCCCCAATGTCTGGCCCTCGCTGGTGGTGGGTGGGCACAGCTGCCAGCTCTGCAGGTATGGGGAAAATATAGGAAAATGGTCAGGATCCCTTAGATGTTTGGAATCTTGCAAGCATGACCTAGCTTGTATGATGTAAACTGCATACGTGCACCCAGGTGTTCCTTGGCTATTGTCTGCCGTAAATACACGTGGGCACTCAGGTGTTCCTGGGTTGTCTGACTTGCACCCAGGTGTTCCTGGGTTATGGGACTAAAGTATAAAGGACAAATGGCTCTGATCCACAGTGCCCCCCGCCCCTGGGGATGCCCTGGAGGGGGCCACGAGGGGGCTGCTACTGCTGCTGGAGGCTGTTGCTGCCAGGGTCCCCAGGGACACACCCCCACCCCTCCCAGGAGGCCACCAGACCACCGCTGCTGCCCGATCTGCTAAAGGCTGCTGAGGGCTGAGGGCTGAGCTCACATCGGAATGAAGCATGTCAATCTTGCCAGAGGCTCCCGGGATCTTTTTCCGATTACCTAGCTCACAACCTGTATGTAATGGGTCTGGTGACCCACCCTATACAGTGGGTTTGAAGGGTCTGAGTCCTAGCATGATAGCGGGGCAGCTCCAGAGAGGCCATTCTCTCCGCAGTGCCCTGGGATGCAGCTGCACCTGTGTCCAGCGTGCATCTAGCCACCAGAACTTGACCTGCTTCCAAACCCAACCTGAACATGGAGCCATCCTTCCCCACCATGCTGCCTGCCCCTCTGCTCAGTGCCACACTGCGCTGTCCATGCCCTGTGGGTGCTGGGGCTGAGGTCCCTGCTGAGAGTGGCCTCAGCCCGAGGGGGTGACAGGAACAACATCGCTTGACACCCTCAGCTCCCAAGCTCTCCCAGTCCCCACAGAGGGATGAGGCTACCGGAAGGTGCATCCCGGCAGTGAGCCCAGCTGTGGTGGGCCCCAGTGGGAGTTTAGGGCATGGGGGCGCCAGCTATTCCTCTGGCTGCTCCACACCTGCGAGGGGTGGGAGGGGACGACGAAGATTCAAACAGGGGAGAAAGGGATGAGAGACACCCAGATGTGGGTCCGCACCTGTGGAGCTATCTCATCTGTAGGCTGTGCCCAGGAAGCCATGGCCCAGTCTCAGGGGCCTGGTGCCCCCAGCAGAGGCCCTGGCCCCAGCAGACCCCAGGCCCTGGGTCCAAAAGCTGAGGGAGGATGACATACATGAAGCGGAGTGTGGGTAAGCCCTGGGAAAACTGGACAATTGTTTCTTAAATAAAAGGATGCCAGGGAGGAGGAGAAAAGCCATATTTTCATGTTTCTTTCTCATCACCCGAGTTGCCCCCTCCCTTCCTGACAATGTGCCCTGAGGCTGCCGCCCGCCTTTGAGGGCGTCCCTCACCCCTCTCCAGATGAGGGCCCAAGAGGTGTGTTGACCTGCCTGCAGTCACACAGCAATGAGAGGCCACTGGGATCTGACCTGGGATCCGTCTGGCCACCAGCTCTGGGATGTGCCCTGAGGGGCGAGAGCTGGGCTGACTGCCGCTGGGGCCACTTGCAGGGTCATCTCTGGCCACCCTGCCTGGGTCCAGGTCCTGACTCAGCCTGTGGGACGTGCAGACAGACGCCCGTGGGAGGCGACTGTCTCACTCATTCCAGGTGCCTCCCCTCGTCAAGGAGAGCCCCGAGGGGCTGTTGACAAGGACAATGTGGAGTCTTGTGATTTTTTGGTAAGTAAATAATTTACAAGTGTGGGGACTTGTTACTGGTGGCAAGTGACTTGGGAACTCAGCAGGCTAACAGTTGGAGCTCCTGGGGCTCTGTCCTCTGCTCCTGCTGTTCCTCATCCCATAGGGGGCTGGGCTACTCTTGGGGCCTTCTGGGTTCCCTGGGCTTGCCTTCCCAGGCCCCCAAGCCCCAGACCAGCCACACTGAGCCTCAGTGCCTTGGCTGCCACGTGGGGCTTTGCTTGGGGATCTAGGGTCAGCTGACAGCTCATCGGGAGCCCTGAGAGGCATGGGCATCCCTTCAGGGCCCCAGGCGGAGTATCTTCTCTGTTCACAGGCAGCACATACAGGCCCCGTTGCCACAGTCCACGCTTGTGGTGGTGCGTGTGTGCACATGCACCCTCGCCTGCATACATCACACACTCACATGAGCACAGTGAGCAAACACACATGCACTCTCACAGGTGCACACACACATTCTCGCAGGTGGCCATGTGCACATTCACATACGCTATGAACAAATGCGTACCCATTTATGCACATACATTCATGCACATACACCCGCGTACACATGGGCACACATGCCCACATGAACAAAGGCACACACGCTAACATATGCATATAAATGCACACACATGCATGCATCCACACAAACAGACGTGCACAAACATGCTGTCATGTGCACACTCACAAGCTCATTTGTACACACCAATGTACACGCACACACAAACATGTTCACAGTGAACACACACGCACACGCACACAATGCACACTTGTGCACATGTATGCCCCCCCCACATGCACATACTTGCACACACATGCATGCACTCCAGCTCCCACCTGGACCCTGTGCACACACAAACATGTTCACAGTGAACACACACGCACACGCACACAATGCACACGTGTGCACATGTATGCCCCCCCCCACATGCACATACTTGCACACACATGCATGCACTCCAGCTCCCACCTGGACCCTGTGCTACCAGTAGCACAAAAGGCAATCAAAGGTGACACATCCTGGGAGTTGCCCAGGTTCAGGCCCATCTTCAGCTCCGCTGGGCACTGTGTGTCCGTGAGCCCAGCATGCAGTCAGGGGGGCCCGTTGGGGCGATGGAGTGTCCATCCCTGGCTGCAGCCACACTGGGTCAGACCTCTGTCCAGCAGGCCTGACGCCGCCCCTTCCTGACTCTGATGCGAGGTGCATGGGTGCATCTGATTGAATGGTCCTCAATTCAGCTCAGCTCTGACACCAGCTGGGCTAGGGACCGGTCCCAGGAGACGCCCCCACCTCAAATGCCAGCAGCAAGTATGTTCCCTGGGGCCCCCACATGACAAAGTCGGGAGTTCCCATGACCCCACCCTCATAGGTGTGAGAATTCACTAGAATGCCTCACAGAACTCAGGAAGACCCTTTCCTCAGGGCTGATCCGTAGGTTATCTGCCTTCTGCAGGTTGGAAGATGTAGGTCTCTGGAATAAACTTGACGGCGTGCAGACTCACGGGAGAGAGGGCACACAGATTATTACGTGCCTACACACAGGTCCCACAGAGTGTAAGACTAAAGGAGGGCCGGTGGCTGAGGCTTAAACACCACTTTGAGCTACAGAAAGAAACAGGGCCTGGACGCTCCTGGAGGGTGAGTGGGTGCTGGGGCAGAGCTTCTCTTGCTGTACCATGAAGTCCCTGGAAGCACCCCAGAGGCAGGTGAAAAGTCTGTCTGGCCTGGTGTCCTGGGCAGGAGACCTTCAGTCTCTTCCAGACAAGAGTCAATCATCTCAGGTTAATGTAGATCCGTGGAGGGGGTTCCCTCAGCCAGACCAGTGAAGGTCAAAGCAAGCCTGTCCCTGTGCTTAGGCAGGGGAAAGGGGGCCAAGAATGGGGGTGGGGGAAGGACACAGAGACTTTGGTTGTCCTTCTCAGAGTGCTTGCATGCCAAAGTGCCATGCTTGGGGCCTCATTTTCTGAGTCCCAACACAATTTTGTGATAATAGATGGACTCAGGAGTGTCCAGACAGAAGAGACACACAGAGCAAGGCATGGGAGGAAGACCCAGCTTCCATTGGTCCCTGGGGAGGCAAGTAGCTGAAGACCCTGGCCGCCCCAGGGTCAGGAGGTGGGGCTGAAAGCTCCAACCTAAATTACCCTTGAAGCTAACTAAGGGCCCCATTAGCACTGACACCTCATTACATTAAATCGGTCCCCTCATTAGCATAAATTAGGTGTGGTTGGAGGAGCTTCCCTGTAAGTAACAAAAGTTACTCCTCTGAGGAAATTCCAAGGGTTTTAGTGTTAGTGGGAACATAGGCTAAATGCATTTCTTACTATACCACAGTGGCTGGAAACAACAGAAACCCATTCCCTTACAGCTCACGGATCTCACACAAGTCTGAAGTCAAAGCCCTTGGGAGCGTCTTTCCAACCTCCTCCAGTATCCGGTGGCTCCAACAACCCTTTGTGCTCCTTGCCCTGTGGCTGTGTCACTCCCATCTCTGCCTCCACTTCACGTGGCTTCTTCCCTCTATGTCTGTGTCTCTATCTCCCTCTCTTTATAAGGATACCAGCCATCAGGGCCTGCCCTAATCCAGAATGACCTCATATTAATGTGATTCCATCTGCAAAAACCTTACTTGCAAATAAGGTCACATTCTGAGGTTATGGGTGGACATGAATTTTGGAGGGACCTTATTCTACCCAGTACAGTGGGGCATGGCATTGTGGAGTATACTATAAAGCAAATATATTTCATAGGGCCTAGTTTCTTGTACTTTCAGGTTTAGTCTAACTTCTTAAAAGTACATACAAAATGTTGACCTTGCAAAAAACAGGAAATTTTTCCCAGGCTATAGTCTCTGTTGTAAGATAAAGAATTGTAACACAGCAAGGTTGCTGGCTCAAAGACAGACAGGTTACTGATTGATATGTAAAGATACTGGGAAGCTCTGTGGGGAGAAGGAATGTTCACTAAGATCAAGCGTTTGTTGGTGGATCACTTAAACTGCCTTATAGAATGTCACTTTGCTTGTTTTACTGAACGTTACCAGCCTATATTGTTAAACTATAACCCCACCTATGTTCTGTTCCTGTAACTTCCTGGTCTGGAGAATAAATGTGGGAAGAGAACCCCAATTCGTGGTTAATTTCCCAAATGAAAGGAATGCCTCTCTCTTGAGGGTTCCGGGAGATTAACCACTTCGGGGCTTCTCACTGCTCAGAAGAGATGGGCTTTGAGTAATCCTTTGCGGCTCCACCACCCAGGGGAAAAGGGGTGACAAATCATGGGAGGCAAAGCAACATGGCATAAAAAGGGTCAGAGCTTCCCTGGGGAAACTTGGCTTTAGACTCCCCGGATTCTGTGTCAAGAAATCAGGGTGGCCCAACCAGGCCATTTCCTGCTGCAGATGCACCTCCGGGAGGCCAGGGCTGAAATGGCCTCACTTTTCAGACCTTCCTTGGAAGTTGATCTCACCATTCCATCCTTGTTGTCACCACCAAATTAATTTATGTTTATTGTAGAAAAGCATAAAAAGGAAAAGAAAAATCACCTTTATCTCCAAATATAAACAGAATCTGTTAACATTTTGAAATGTGCTTACGCTGCATTTCTCTACGATCAAAAATGCCTTTTATAAACTTAGTTTAGATCACAGAGCGATTCTGTATTATGACTTACCTTTCTATGTAGTATATCGTGAAATCTTTGGGGTCTTCAAATATTTTCTACTGCCACATTTTTAATGCTGCAGAGACACTGGTGGCTAGTCACCAGGCTCCTGCTGTCCCCCAGCAGCACACAAGTGGGTGCCTACTGCTTTCACTGTTATAGATAGGTCAACATCTTGCCAACAAATCCCAGCACTCAACCATAATTATCTCCTTAGGATAAATAAATTCCTAAAAGGGGAATTGTCAGATCAAAGCATATGAAAATGCTTAATACATAAGTCTTGCCAAGCTCTTCTCCCCCCGCAGAAGGGAGGGTCCACCTGTGTTCCTCGAGTGGATTGTGGGAGGATGCGTGCTCCTTACTGCCTGGTGCTCACACTGGCGTTAGATGTCTCATCCTGACCAAGCCACTCTCAACACGCAGGGTGGCAAACACTTTTCAAGAGGCATGGGTCTTCCTACATTAGACCATCACAGAGCAGCAGGGTGCAGCCTCCAGGCAAAGCAGAAACACCATTTGCAGAGCCCCAGCCCCAGCAGCACCGGGTCAAGGAGAGAAGGGTGATTTGTTGCCGAAAAGACAACAGACAGGTGAGCTACTCACTCTCAAGAGTCTCAGTTTTCTCATCAAAAAAATGGGATCATAGCTGCCTCAGGGACGTTGTAGGACTAAATTCGAGTGCAGCCTCCAGCACTGGGTGTATGGTAAACAATACTGACAAATCACTTCAATATAAAGTGCCCCAGAAGCTTTAGGACAAACAGTAGAGATAGTCACACCCACCTGGTGACTTCAGTGCTGGTCTCCGCATCTCTTCAGGGCTCAGCCTTGAGGGTCTGGATATAAAGTGCCCCAGAAGCTTTAGGACAAACAGTAGAGATAGTCATACCCACCTGGTGACTTCAGTGCTGGTCTCCGCATCTCTTCAGGGCTCAGCCTTGAGGGTCTGTTTAATGGTTAAAAGGACATCCAGCCCCTGCACGCGCCTGCCCGTGAGCTCTGACAATCACTTCCCTTGACACCTGGGGGAGGCCGCTCCTGGACTGGCCGGGCAGGACGCTGCAGCCTTCCATCTGCCACATATCTGAGAATGCTCTGGCTAGGGGCGGCCTGCACCTTGCTTCCCACTTCAAGGACACCCTACAAAAGGCGCTGTGATGGGGCCTAGGTAGAGGGCCATGGCCTGGTGTCTCCTGGTCCAACTCTGCGCCCCACCTGTTTTCTCCAGCCTTCCCGCCAGCCCTGTGCACTTGGGTGTGTCAGTATCCCAGGAGAGGCAGTGAGGACTCAGAGTGTCAGGTGGCTTGGCCAGGTACACAGCCCAGTGGCCAGAGCACAGCCCAGGACTCCTGCCAGGCTCCTGGAATGACAGTTGTCAATCATCATCTATCGTAGGTGAAGGGATAATTTGCCAGCCTCCTGGCCACCCACTCAGAATGCTTGCAGGAGCAGCATCTCCTTGGGTCCTCGGATACCAATGAGGACACAGTCTCAGTGTGGTTGACCATTGCAGCCTCAGCCTGGTGCCAAGTAGGTGAGGGTGGCTCTAGCGCCTGCGAGGTCAGTGGGTGGAGGGAGAGCTCCGTGGGGCTTGGCCCTGCACGGACCACCTGCAATTAGCAAGGAGACAGGGACTGCACTTTCCTCCCCACAGCTCCCCATGAAGCCAGTCCTAGGATCATCCTCGTGTTTTTAATTTAAATGCTCCCTAGGGCACATTTGCCTGTGTAGTAGGGGCATCTGGATTTAATCAAAGTGACAGCTGAGCAGTCTCGGCCCTCACCCTGAGCGTTCCACGTGGGCTCAGTGCCAGTCAGTCTCTGCGAGGAAGAAACTGTCCTTGCACCTCTCCCTGAGGCCCGCTGGACCCCTCTGTGCCTTGGTCTCTCTCCCTGTCTTTCCCAGAGCCCTTCCTGCATGGCTCCTCAGCCCCTCTCTGCTTGAGTAGGAGCCGCGGGTGTACCTGCACTTGGGAGAGAGCGGAGGAGCCAGCCACCCCATCTTGCAAGACACTATGGCTCAGACCCAGGAGGATGTGGCCCAAGGGGGCACCTAGAAGACAGCCCAGGCCATCATCAGTTCAGGCCAGCACCAAGGGCAGTGAGACAAGTGCATCACTGCAACGCAAACACTGGCTCTTTCTCAAGTTGGCATTGGGCTGATTGATCCACACGGAATCACCATTCAAACATCGCAAGCCCACAACGAGGGGTGGTCGTTTCCCTCATTTTACAGTTGAGGAAAGTGGGCTGGGAGGCCGGGCACGAGCGGGCGAGCCCCTGGTCCTGAGAAAGCCCTTGCTGGAGCACTTAGCCCCGCAGGTATCGTCCCTGCGGGAGGTGGGAAAGGGAGCTGCCCCCTGCTGGCCAGGCCAGGAATAGCCACAGCAGGAGCTCAGCATGACCGCTTGGCATCCCCGCCAGAAGAGCAGAACCCGGACTGGGGAGGAGCAGCAGAGGTGCAGAGGGCATCCGGGGGCGTTGAGGTCCTGGCTCCACCACTCACCCTTTGATCCTCAGGAAGACCCCATGCTTCACTGAGCCTCAGTTTGCTCATCTATAAAATGGGGTCAGTGACAGCACCATCTGCACAGGGTGGAAAGATTGGATGAGAAAGTCTGGAGAGAAGCAGGTGCTTATGGACAAACACGGTCATTTCTGTCTTTCCTTCTGCCTCCCAAGTGGAGGTCAGTTGGAGAAGAGAAGCTCAGGAAGGAGTGGGCAGGACCTAGCATCTGCCTGGCACGTCCCCCCCCCTCCCCCCGAGAGCATTTCGCCGGCTCCCTCCCATTTGCTGGGTGAGTTAGCAAGGGTGGTGGCCATACCCAGGGCAAGTGCTGACCTGAAAGCCGGCAGCCCCAAGGCTGGTTCAGGCGACTCTGCCCTTCTCCCTGGGGCAGCTGGTCCCCCCAGTCTCACTCCCTAGCAGAAGCAGAGGAACAGAAACCCCCGGGGGATGCCCCCAAACCTCACTGCCACACTGATCCAGGCGGCCACACCCATGAGACCGGCTAGGGTTTTCTTTTGGGCTGGGGTGGGTCCCTGTGCGATGACAGGCCTGGGCTCTGCTGGTAAGGAAGGAACATGGCTGTCGGGTGAACAGCAGTATCTGCAGCTCGCAGTTGAATTGTCCAGAAAAAGAAACTGAGGCAGAGTGGTGGGTAATACAGCTTAAATCCAGGTTTTCAACCCCAAGTCTAGAATTGTTCCTGCTTTGAGGCAGAGGGTGCAGCAGGGGTGGGGGCGGAGGCGAGGGGTGAGGACTGAGTCACTTGTTGACACTAAAGGCCTCTGGCAAGGGCAGGCGCTGCCCGGGGCTCCGGGTCCTGCCTCACCAGCCAGTGGCTCCCCTCAGGTGTCTGGCTGTCCCTGCCTGAGTCCTGCAGCAAATATAGACTGGGTGGTTTATAAACAACAGAAATTTATTTCTCACACTCTGAAGGCTGGAAGTCCAAGATCAAGGTGCCAGCATGGTTGGGTTCTGGTGAGGGACCTCTTCCAAGTTGCAGATGGCCAACTTCTCTCTGTGTCCTCTTGGAAGAGGGCTAGAGAGCTCTCTGGGATCCCTCTTATGAATGCACTGATCCCATTCAAGAAGGCTCCACCCTCATGACTTAATTACCTACCAAAGGCCCCACTTCCTAATATCCTCACACTGGGGATTAGGGCTTCAACATATGAATTTTTAGAGTACACAAACATTCAGTCCATTGCACTTCCTATATAACCACAGCCCCTTCCAGAGAGGTCTCACTCTCTCCTCTGGACTCAGCCCTGAACCCCCAATTCACATGGTACCCTCCTGAGATGAGCAGCTTCTGAACCCTGCTCTGCTACATACTGGCTATGCAGTCTTGAGCAAGATTCTTTCCCTTTCTCTGTGCTTCACTGTCCTCACCTGCAATATGGAGATGGCCAGTGACTTGTTGTGAGAATTAAATGAGTTAATACAAATAAACTAAGAACAATGCCTGAAATGAAGTAAGTGATCTAAGTGTTAGATATTGTCACTACCATCATCATCACCACCATCACCACCATCACCATCACCACCATCACCACATCATCACCACCATCACCATCATCATCACCATCACCATCACCACCATCACCACATCATCACCACCATCACCACCATCACCATCACCACCATCACCATCACATCACCACCTTCATCACCATCACCATCATCATCACCATCACCATCACCACCATCACCACATCATCACCACCATCACCATCATCACCACCATCACCACCATCACCATCACCATCATCACCACCATCACCACCATCACCATCATCACCATCACCACCATCACCATCATCACCATCAGCATCACCATCACCATCACCATCACCATCACCATCATCACCACCATCACCATCATCACCATCAGCATCACCATCACCACCAAGACCACCATCACCATCACCACCATCACCATCATCACCATCATCACCACCACCATCACCAAGACCACCATCACCATCACCACCATCACCATCATCACCATCATCACCACCACCATCACCAAGACCACCATCACCATCACCACCATCACCATCATCACCATCATCACCACCACCATCACCAAGACCACCATCACCATCACCACCATCACCATCATCACCATCAGCATCACCATCACCACCACCATCACCATCATCATCACCACCACCATCACCATCATCACCATCAGCATCACCATCACCACCACCACCACCATCATCATCACCACCA
>NW_007726285.1:119603-121827 GCF_000696425.1 Galeopterus variegatus | reverse complement strand
TCACCATCATCACCATCATCACCACCACCATCACCATCACCACCATCACCATCACCACCATCACCATCATCACCATCATCACCACCACCATCACCATCACCACCACCACCATCACCACCATCACCATCATCACCATCACCACCATCATCATCATCATCACCATCATCACCACCATCACCACCATAATCATCACCACCATCACCATCACCATCATCACCACCATCACCACCATCACCATCATCACCATCACCACCATCACCATCACCATCATCACCACCATCACCATCATCACCATCAGCATCACCATCACCACCATCACCGCCATCACCATCATCATCATCACCACCATCACCATCATCACCATCACCACCATCATCATCACCATTACCATTATCACCACCATCACCACCATCACCATCATCACCATCATCACCACTAACATCACCATCACCATCACATCATTATCATCACCACCACCATGATCATCACCATCCCAGCTGAATTTCCAGCTCCTTCTCATTTAGCTGCATTGGTCTCAAGTGGGCTGCTGAAACCCTCAGCATCTGTTTCCTCTGCTGTAAATGAAGGTAACAGTGCTTCCATTCCCAGGTGCCCATGAGGATTACAGTGGCTAACCTGTGGCCATGATACAACAGTGCACATCAGGTGATTGCCTTTTCTGTGCCAGAAAAACGTACAGTGTGTGACCTCATTGGATCTTCTCAAGGACCTGGGAGGGTGGGAGCATTCTCATCCCTATTTTACAGATGGGGAACCGAGGCTCAGGGTAATACGGGGTCCTGCCAAGGTCTCAGAGCTAATACGTGATGGAGCTAGGAGAACTCCCTGCAAATGACCCAGACCTGGACTCTATGTCCCTTCCCCAACTGTGAGACGCATTCTGAGGGCTCATTAGAGTCCCTGGAGAGCTTGCCAACAGAGATGCTGATGAGGCTGTTCTGGCCAGCACCTGGCACAGGGGCTTCTCCAGGCCCCCTGGGGTTCTCAGGCGGGGCAGCTGTGGCTGAGAACCCCTAAGGAAGCTCAGGGTTGAGTGTGGGGCCACTGAGCACTCTCTGAATCTCCTGTGGTGCCTGGCACTTGTATCACCCTTGTCTGGCCAGCACTTTGGCTGTGTGAGTAGCTGATGACTCCTGTATGGGAAGGGGTCTGGCAGTCCAGCAGGGGAAAGAGGGGGAAAGGACCATGCTGAAGCTCAGCCTCCAGCCCTGGGGGAGAGGAAGCTCTTTGGGAGCCCCTGCACAGGGAGATCAGGGAAGAGCTGCCATGGCCGAGATCCAGCTGCTCTGGGCACACACTTTGCACAGAAGGCCACAGCTGCAGGAAGAGCCAGCACCTGTCCTCAGTGCCTGTGTTGCCTGCTGCCTGTCTGCCTGCCCACCTGGCCAGACAGAACCCTGCCAGGGACAGACATCATCAACAGTGTGGCTGTCCCCTCCACAAGGACAGCACACGTGTGTTTGTGCACAGTGGGACATACACCAGGATGGTTTCCCTCCACAGCAGCTGCAGTTCCAGGGATCACTGCTGATGTGGCATTGCAGGCGTGGCCTGGTCAGTCCCCTGGGCTCCCCCAGCAGCCATCCCCTCCCTGCTTCTTTACCTTACTTTAGCCACAAGACTCCTGGGGAGGCATCCTCCCAAAAAACTAGAAAAACTCCCCATTGAACAAGCCTCCTATGGGCCAGCTCTTCCTTATTTATCTTCACTAGATGTGTTACCCCATTTTACAAATGGGGACACTGAGGTTCGGAGAGGTCCAGTGGCTTGCCCAGGGCCACAGGGCAAGCCCATGGCAGAGCAGGATCCAAGCTCAGATCCTCAGGGCATGTCTGGCCTCTGCACCTGGCATGTCTGTCCAGAACATGGGGCAGGCACCTAATGCTCCTCAAATATTTGTGATGACAGGTGGGGTGTGCCCATGTCCCCCGTGCAGTAGAGGGAGAGCTTCCACAGGCCAGGGTCAGGCACTGGCTCCATTTACTCCTGAGGTGCAGATCTGGTCATGCCTGGCTGTGGAGGGTTATTTGGCCCACACATGTTTAGGTTTTTTTTTTTTTTTTTTTTTTTAAAGGATGACCGGTAAGGGGATCTCAGCCCTTGGCCTGGTGTTGTCAGCACCATGCTCAGCCAGTGAGCTAACCGGCCATCCCTATATAGGATCCGAACCTGGGGCCTTGGTGTTATCAGCACCGCACTCTAC
>NW_007726285.1:111426-118736 GCF_000696425.1 Galeopterus variegatus | reverse complement strand
AATAATATTTTCTTTTTTTTTTTTTTTAAAGGATGACCGGTAAGGGGATCTCAGCCCTTGGCCTGGTGTTGTCAGCACCATGCTCAGCCAGTGAGCAAACCGGCCATCCCTATATAGGATCCGAACCTGGGGCCTTGGTGTTATCAGCACCGCACTCTACCGAGTGAGCCACGGGCCGGCCTATGTTTAGGTTTTTAAGTTTGCCTTTCTTTGGGTGGTGCGTGACCTCTCTGCTTGCCCCCCCATTACCTCTGGGTTCACACTTGGCTGCTCCCCTCCCCCCCACCCACTGGGGCTCCACAAACATTTCCTGCCCACCTGCTGTGTGACGAGCACCTCCCTGCTCCGAGGGGCTCAGGTCGGTGGGGATATAAACCAACAGTCCACCTGGAAGTGCTGTAAAGTGGACAGTCCTCCCCGAGGAGGGGAGCTGGGGATTGCGGCTGGAGGACTGTCCGTGAAGCACTTCAGGCCGACAGGGAGCCCCCGCCCTGCTCCGGAGACCTCACAGCCAGTCCACTGGGGCCATGTGGGAGACCTGGATTCTGGGTTCGGCTCCACAGTGTCCAGGAGCTCATGGCTGCTCTTGGCCTCAGCTTCCTTTATGTTGAAATGTGGGGTTGGATGAAATCCATGGTTTATGTATATTTTTAGCACACATATCTCTTTAAACCACTCTTCCTCCCTGCATCCCCACCAAATTTTTTTTTTTTCCCTTTTGTCTTTTTTCGTGACCGGTAACGGGATCGCAACCCTCGGTGTCGTGCCCGCACCGTGCTCAACCAGTGAGCGGACCGGTCTCTATATGGGATCCGAACCCTCGGCGGGAGCGCCGCTGCGCTCCCAAGCGCCGCACTCTACTGAGTGTGCCACCGGGCCGGCCCAACCCACCAAATTTTTTTAATATGGAAGTGATACTTATTCCAAATGGTACTGGCTGGCAATATGTAAACTGGGCAGGTGGAGATTTAGCTTGGCCACCCCCAACCAGTCTTGGAGGGGCCCCCAGAACTCCAGTTCTCGAGGGAACCCAGTTTGAGAGTGCCTGGACTGGCCACATAGCAGACCCTACTAGCTTGGCTTGGATCTCTGTGGTGCTCCAAGCTCCCCTGAGACCTGTGGAGCTGGCAGGAGCAAGGAGAACTCACAGAGCAACTCAAAGATGCCAGGTGCGTGCTCATTCAGGGTCAAAGGGCACTGGGATCCAGAATCTGGCCAGCCTAGGTTCGATTCCAACTTTGTCACTTCTTTTTTTTTTTTTCCTTTTTGTCTTTTTTACTGACCGGCAATGGGATCGCAACCCTCAGTGTTGCGCCCACACCGTGCTCAGCCAGTGAGCAGGAACCAGTCTCCACATGGGATCCAAACCCTTGGCGGGAGCGCCACCGCGCTCCCAAGTGGCGCACTCTCCAGTGCGCCACCGGGCCGGCCCCAACTCTGTCACTTCTGAGCAGCGTGACCTTGGACGAGTTCCCTGAGGCCTGGTGCTCCTGTCTGGTGTCACGGCCAGGTCCCTCAGCACCCATGCCTGCCTGGGGTGAAGCATGTTGTCAGGCCTGGCCAGCCTCTGGCCTGCAGGCCCTTCTACACTCATCTTCGCTGCCCTGGGCCAGCAGCAGAGGCTGACCAGAGGGCAGACTGAGGACTGGGTGCCCCCAGACAAGGAGGAGCTGCCCGCCAGTCGGGGTACCTTGTTCTGGGCCATGCAGCAACATCCCCCATGGAGGTCCCAACTCTTGTTTCCGAAGTGTGTTCCACAGATCACCATCCTGTGAGAAGTCCAGTGAGAAACAGGGCTCTATGCTGAACAGTTTGGGAGACACTGTGGACTGTCCCCGCCCCCAACCCGTGGGGCCCACAGTACACAGACACTCCATGGTGGAAGCCCGTTCGCTGTGTTCAGCGGAGACCCTGGACATACGTGACTGGGAGCCCTCGTGTAGAACCCCACTGACTGCCACAGGGAACGCACCGGGTTGTTGGTTCTCTTGCTCTGTCCCTCCACCACTCTCTGGACCACCACCCACAGGCTACCTGTCTCCCCTAAGTCGTGCACCAATACCTGTGCCCCAGTTTGGGCTGTCACCCCCGGGCTGCGCTGGGCAAAGGCCCTGTTGTTGTTGACTAGAAATGCTTAATCATTTTTAAACAGGGGCCGCATTTTCACTTTCTGTGGGTCCTTCAGATGACATAGCGGGTCCTGTCTCTGTGCCTCAGTTTGCTCACTTGCAAAAGGGCTGGGGTTGATAACTGCCACAGCTGCTTCTCAGGTTGCACTGAGTCAGTTCTCGCTGGGTGCTTGGAACCAGGGCTGGTACCATGCAGACCCCCAGGGCAGGCCGCCCACATGGGACCTCGAGGGGCAGGTGGTACAGAAGCCCGTGAGTGCCAGGCCCGGTGACTGCTTGCTGTGCTCCCTGACTGGCCGGGGTGCTGTGGACCACTTCCTCCTGAGAGCGCACAGTGGGTGGAGGAGTCTCTTTCCCGTGTCTTCTCTACTCTGCTGGGGACACCCAGCGTCCAACCAGGTGCCTGGCAGCCTTGGAAAGTCTGCCTGGTAGCCCTGGCTGTCCTCTGCCATATAGTCCACGCAGACCAGGCAATTTCACCTCCCGATGCATGGGTGCCCTGGGCCCGTGAGTGGCACATCCCGACACCCATGCACTGCACCACATGCTGCAGCCCTGTGCAGCTGGCAGGGTGGCCTCCAGGAGCCTGAAACCCCAGAGCCCTCGGAGCCCTTGGACAAGGACCCAGCCTGCCAGCACGGGGCTGCTGGGGGCCTCTGTTCTCAGGCCTGGTCTTTGGCTGTAGCCCTGGACGTGCAACAAACTGCAGGGTAGCTGATGGGCCGACACGTGGGGCAGTAGGGCCCGGGCCCTGAGCTCCAGACCAGGCCCTGGTCTGTAACCCCCTCCTTGGGCCACCAGATGCAGCGGGCTTGTGCTGAGCAGAGCAAGCGGCTCAACTGAACGTGCCTTCCAGTTCAGGGGGCGGGAGGGGCAGAGCCGCCGGCCTGGGGCTGAGCCCTCTCGCTGGCCAAACTCAGGGCTCTTCAGGCAAAATCCTGCAGCCGCCGGGGGTCTATCTGCGGCATTGGAGGGAGGGCTGCTTAGGCTAGAGGGAAAATCTTTCTGTGGGTGTGAGGCCTGGGTCCTTAGTCAGGGGTGGCCATGGATTTGTAGGTGACTGCCTCTGGGGGACCCTGAAAAGGCAATTTGAGAGAGTGTCAGGAGTAGCAGTATCATGACTATGTGTACTCACATTTGGAGGTTCATCCACCTCGGAGGGTCAGGGATGGCGAGGTGGAACTCGGGCACATAGGACACACTCTCAGTAGGCAACCTCTCCTTGAATCACCACATGGTCCTGCCAAAGGGAGTTCATTCTTGGGGGGAGAAAGGAGAAGCTTCCCACACCTAACACAGGGCCAGGGTCAGGGAAGGAGCAGGGACCAGCAGCTGCTCCCCGCCGGTGGAAGAAGAGACTGAGGCTCAGAGAGGACCAAAGGCAGCCAGTGGGCAGCAGCCTTAGACCTCGGGGCTGTGATGCGTCACTGACTGTCCTCTGCCCAGGTGAGCCCTGCCCTGTTGGGGCCTGCTTGGAGGCCTGGCTGGGCCAGCAGGACTCCCTGGTGGCAGAGGGGCTGCGCCTTCCCACAGAGCCCCAGCCATCAGCCTTTGGCCGTCTCCCACTCCCCTCTCTGCAAGAAGCAGAGTGAACGGGGGCCAAGACTGACTTTCCAGGGCACGGGGCCGAGGCACAGTCAGGAATGTGGCTGGGTCTCCCCAGCTCCTGCAGAGCCTTGTCCATGGCTGAGCCCCAAGGGAGGTCCCTGGACCTCCCTACCCTAGCCCTGGGTCAAGCCCACTAGGGCACCTGGGTCACAGCCGGGGCTTTTGGGAGACCTCCTTCCCGGCAGGCTGGAGTGACACGTGGCCCCAGCAGGCAGCCAGCTGTCCTGGCATCCTGCGGTCTAGGGTGGGTAGGCTGGGGTGGGGAAGGTCACGAGGTTGGCCAGCCCACGTTTCTGGGGTGTCTAACGGGTGTGGCTGTGTGACTTGGAAACTCCCATGGCCTGGCTGCCCCCCTCCCCAGTCTCCCTTCCTCTTTCCTTGGCCCTGGCCTGACTGGACCACACCTGGGGGCTGCAGTCCCGTGGCCCACGTTCCCTTTTCTCAGCTTCTTCTTGCATAGGCCGGCCTCTGGGGGCTGCTCCACAGATGCCCCAGCTCCCCAAGACAAGGGGTCAAGAGCTGGCAGTCTCCTCCTGCAAGGAGGGGCCCTGTGCAGAAAGCCTCAGAGATGTCTGCCCTGGTCTAGAGCACAGACGATGCCTGCCTCAAGCCTCAAAGCCTGTGAGCAGCCCACAGTGACCCATCTTCGGACACCAGTGCTGGGCCTGGTCGGCTGTAACCAGGCCTATGGACAGCCCAGTGGGCACAGAGGAGAGCACACGGCCTGGCCCAGGAGCAGGGTGGGGGTCCAGGCCCAGCAGATGCCCTCTAGCTGGCTAACAGCCCCCTTTGCCTTCACTTACTGGGCTGGGACTTCATTCTGCAATCAGCGAGCCACTGGCGTCTCCACCCCTCAGCCGATGGTCCCAGCCCCCGTCCCCCACTTGTTCCCCTGGTGGGTAAGGGAGTCTGAAGGGGAGTGGAGAGGACTCTGAGACTTCTCACCTCGTGGGCAGGGGAAACACTCCCGGGAGAAGGGAAGGGGCAGTGGTCACACAGGAGCTAGTCAGTGGTATGCTGGGAGTGGCTGGCCCAAGCGGGTCCCCATGGAGATGCCAGGCATCTTGGTGACCAGGTGGGGCTGGCTCAGGAGATGGGCATCTGCCTGGGGACCCACAGGTGTGGGGAGCTGTCCCCGAAAGGCCAGGGGTTCTGGTTCTGTCCATCAGCTCACAGCCACCAGGAACAGCCAGGCCTCCTGGTGTCAGAAATGACCACAGCTGTCCCAGGCTCAGAATCCCCATGTCCAGGACTGGTTGGAGGTGGGGCCACCACCACAGGCCGTCCTTGGACACACTCGGTTGTCCATCAGCCCCGGAGGGTAAATCCCTGCTTCAGATGAGCTTGGGGAAACAGAGGACCCCTGCATTCCTTTGGACCCCCATTTCGATGGGGACACCTGAAACCCAGCAGTTTTTCTGTTTCTCTCTCTAGGCCTTGGTGTGTCCATAGAAACACCCTCATGCCCTTCATATCTGGAAACCCTCCTGGTCCCTCCCTCTCTCTAGCTCCCACGGAGCTCACTCCTGCAGGCCTGTGGGCTGGTCTCACTGTCGCCTCCTTCTTGCCCGACCCTGTCTACTACCCATGCACTGCTCATCCACCCCCTCCAGGCTCATTGCACTCTGGGCTCCAGGTCCCTTCCTTGGTCCCCTCTTCCCACCCCTTCCCTGTGGGGGTGTCTCATGCTCACCCTGGTCCTCACAGCCTCTTTGAGGCTGGTGATCCCCAGATCCCCACGTCCTCTGCCAGGAGACCCCCACAGGCCTCACTCGCCCCAAGGAGCTGGGCCGCCTGGACCTCACCCCCTCCCCAGTCCAGTGCCCAGCTGGACACAGCAGTGCTCCCCACCATTGTCTCTCACCCTCTCTGCTCCTCCCAAATGGCTGGTCTCCGTGGTGGTCACAGCTCTCAGGAGAGCTGGGCACTGAGGCCCAGAGGCCTAAGCTCGGGTAACGTAGGTCATCCCACGAAATGCAGAGGGCTCTGCTCTTTGTGGCAGACCCCAAGGCTACCGCACGGCATGGGAGAGAGAGGGTGAGGGATTGGGGCTACCTTTGTCATGAGTCTCCCCAGGGCCCCCTCTGGCCTTCAACCTCCTCATCTGTGAAAGTAGAGGGCTGGATTTGATTTATATTTCCCAAACTGGGGTTCTGTGGAATGCTGCTCTTCCACAGGGCGCACGAGGAAATACGTCTGTATTCCAATTGGACCCTCCACTCCAGAGCCTGTCTCCGAGGAGTGCCCGCTGCCACCTCTCACTATGCACCCTGGGCACTTACCTATGAGAATTGGAGCAGGAGGTCCCTTCCAAGGACTCGTACACGAATGCTCTCAGCAGCTCCATCTGCAATTGCAAAACCTGGGAACAGCCCCGATGTTCATCCACAGGAGGGTGGGTAGACAAGCTGTGGCATGTCGTGTCACCGAATGCTACTCAGCAGTACAGAGCAGTGAGCCACGGCTACACACAACGACACGCATGAATCTGGACATAGGCTGCGTGAAAGAAGCCAGACGAGAAAGAGTCCCTGCTGTTTGATCCACTCACATGAAGCTGTAGGCACAGACAGCGGGTCAGCAGTTGTCTGGGTGTGAGCAGGTGACAAAGGTGAGGAGGACAGCCTCTGGGTGGAGGAGAAGGTGTCGTGTCTGAATACCTACACCAAAACTTCAACGTTACGTTCTAAACACGTGCAGCGTGCTCTGTGTCAATTACAGCTCAATAAGGCTGGCCCGGTGAGCAATCCTGCAGAAGATACACTGGAATTCAAGTGACATCACAGAGCTGTGAACATGGGGCAGAGGGAAAGCCCGCGGGGAGGTGGGCGGTTCTGCACGGGCAGGTGACCTTCCCGTGAAGAGCCAGGAGCACACTCGACAGGAGCAACAACCCGTGCCAGGAAATAAGCCTCTCCTCATCTGCAGGCAGAACCCTCCTCTTGCATCTGGTGAAAGTAATGGGGAAAAAAAGTCCTTACATGCTTCTCAGAGGAAAAAATATTTAAAATGTTGAAGATAAAGAAATAATCCTAGGGCCGGCCCGGTGGCGCACTGGAGAGTGCGTCGCTTGGGAGTGCAGCGGCGCTCCCGCCGAGGNGTGATCCCGTTACCGGTCAGTAAAAAAAGACAAAAAGGAAAAAAAAAAAAAAAGAAAGAAATAATCCTATTAACTTCCAGGTCAAAAATAAATAAATAAAATGTTATCTTAAATTTGTCAAACTTAAAAAAATAAATTCTGAAAACAATAGGGCAACATATTCAGTTTTGAGAGAAAAATAATTCTGACCTGAGATTTTATATAAAACCATGACGTCATTCCCGTGGCAGCAGGAAGACCTTCTCAGTCATGCAGAAACTCAGAAATTATACCACCTGAGACCCTCAATCCAAGAAAAGATGCGTCAGGGGGAAAACCCCAAAGGATTATGAAGAGTCAGTATTGAAAACTGTCTGGTAGCAAAAGAATCTAAACGTAGGAGCAGATCCAAATAATCATTGTGATGTGGTTTAAAAAAAGGATACAAATGCCATAAAAATTCTAAAAGAAAACTTAATATGCTAAGACAAATA
>NW_007726285.1:108370-109623 GCF_000696425.1 Galeopterus variegatus | reverse complement strand
ATAGGGATGGCTGGTGCGCTCACTGGCTGAGTGCGGTGCGGGCGACACCACACCAAGGGTTACGATCCCCGTACCGGTCACAAAAAAAAAAAAAAGAATGTTAATCTTTGTGTGTTAAATTTGTTCCCTATCGATTGACTTGAAATTCAATTTGTGATGTCTTCCTTCATTTGTATATTGAGAAAATAATTTTCTATCTAAACATTAAGTAAATTTTTTAAATTAAAAAAGATCAGGTGGGCGTATCAATGAGGGTCTGTTTCTGGGTTCTCTGGTCTGTTCCACGGATCTGCGTGTCTACCCTCCACCAGCACCTGCTTTCTTGACGCTGCCATGCTACACTGGGCTTTAACACTGGGTAGAGTGATTCCTCCAATGTTTTCTTCTTTCTTCAGGATCGTATTAAGTATTCTCGGTCCTTTGTCTTTCCATATTCCATATACATTTCATTTGCTTGTTTTTCTTTTTTGTTTTATCTCCCCAAGCCCCAGGCAACCTTTTACTGTCTGCTTCTGTTTGACTTTTTTAGTTTACACACATGTAAGCGAGATCATATGGTATCTGTCTTTCTGTGCCTGACTGACTTCACTTAACACGATGGTTTCCAGTTCTGTCCATATTGTTGTAAATAACAGTATATTGTTTTTGTTTGGCTGGTTGGTTTTTTTAAATAGCCGAGTAGTGTTCCATTGTGTATATATACCATGTTTTTTAATCCATTTGTCTGTTGATGGGCATTTAAGTTGGTTCCATCTCTTGGCGATTGTGAATAGTGCTGTGATGAGCATGGGATACACTAATTTCATTTCCTTTGGGTGTATTTCCATAGTGGGACAGTGGGGTCATAGGGCAGGTCTATATTTAGTTCTCTGAGGAACCACCACACTGTTTTCCACAGTGGCTGCACAATTTACATTCCCACCTGCAGTGCAAAAGGGTTCCTTTTTCTCCTTATCCTCCCAGCATTTATTACTTTTTTTCTTGTTGATAATAGCCATTGTATTAGTCTGTTGCTGTTGCTTATAACAAAATACACGAAACTGGGTATTTTTTAAAGAAAATGAAATTTGTTGCTTACAGTTTCTGAGGCTGGGACGTCCAAAGTCCAGGGAACACATTTGGTGAGGGTCTTGGTGGCAACTTCAGTGACACAGAATATCACACTGCAAAAAATGGTGGAGCAGGGGCCGGCCCGGCGGCGCACTGCTACAGTGCGCCACTTGGGAGCGCGGCGGCGCTCCCACTGAGGGTTC
>NW_007726285.1:98650-107494 GCF_000696425.1 Galeopterus variegatus | reverse complement strand
CCGCTCACTGGCTGAGCGAGGTGCAGGCGCGACACCGAGGGTTGCGATCCCGTTGCCGGTTGTGGTGCGGGCGCAACACTGAGGGTTGCAATCCGTTGCCGGACACGAAAAAAGACAAAAAAAAAAAAAAATGGTGGAGCAGAGAGAGCAGAAAGAGAGAAAGACAGACTCTCCTCTTCTTTTAAAGCCCTCTGAACCATGCCCCTGACCACCATTTTTAATCCTTTCACTAGGGCACAGTCTGACAATCCAATCACCTCTTCAAGGCCCCACCTTTCAGTGGTCATAATAGGATTTCCCACCCTCTTAACAGTCACAGTAGGGGCCAAGTTTCTAATACATAAAACTTGGGGGACACAATTCAAGCTTCAGTGAATTTTGGGGGGACATAATTGAATCCATTGTAGCCATTCTTTTTTTTTTTTCCTTTTTGTCTTTTTTCGTGACTGGTAACGGGATCACAACCCTCAGTGTCGTGCCCGCACCGCGACCAGCAACGGGATCGCAACCGGCAATGGGATCGCAACCCTTGGTGTCGCGCCCACACCGTGCTCAACCAGCGAGCAGACCGGTCTCCACATGGGATCCGAACCCTCGGCGGGAGCGCCGCCGCACTCCCAAGCGCCACACTCCACCAAGTGCACCACCGGGCTGGCCCCATTGTAGCCATTCTAACTAGTGTGAGATTATTATGGTTTGAATTGTGTCTCCCCCAAGTTTAATGTTTTGGAGGCTTGGTCCCCACTGTGACAGTGTTAAGAAGGTGGCATATCCTATTATGGTAATTGAAGGGTGGGGCCTTGAAGGGGTCTTTAAGTGGATGCTTTAATGGTGGTTGTGGGCTTGCTTCTGTGGGCTTTAAAAGGAGAGCATGTGAGAGTCTCCCTCTCTCTCTCTCTCTCTGCTCTGTCATTTTCTGCCATGTGAGACCGCAGCATTGCTGTGAAGCCACCACCAAAGAAGACTCTTGCCAGATGTGTTCCTTGGACTTTGGATTTCCCAGCCTCTGAAACTGTAAGCAATAAATTTCGTTTTCTTATAAATCATGTAGGTATTTTGTTATAAGCAATAGAAACAGACTAATACAGAGATGATATTTCATCATGGTTTTAATTTGCATTTCCCTGATGATTAGTGATTTTGAGCATTTTTTTCTTGTGTCTGTTGGCCAATTGTATGTTTTCTTTTGAGATAGTCTGTTTGGGCCCTTTGCCTGTTTTTTAATTGGATTATTTGATTTTTTGCTGAGTTGCTTGAGTTCCTTCTGTGCTCTGGATTCTGGCCCTTCGTCTTTCTCTCATTCTGTAGTTTGTCTCTTCACTCTGTTGATTGTTTCTCCATATAAAGTTAAGGATAAATTTGTCTATGTCGACAGAAAATCTTGCTAGTGTTTTGATAGGAATTGTGCTAAATTTATACATTGATGTAGGGGAGCTGACGTCTTCACTACGAACATGGCATGTCTCCATTTATCTAGTCTTTGATCCCTTTCATCAGCATTCTGTTATATTCAGCACACAATCTTGTACATGTTTTGTTAAATTTATACCTTAGCATTTCATTTTTGGGAGTGATTATAAATAGTATTGGATTTTAAATTTCAGTTTTTACATGTTTGTTGTAAATACACACACACATATATACATGACTATACTTGAAAAAGTTTGTGGAAAGATTTGTATTAAATTTAATTCTATTTTTCCGTGAACTTTTTGAAGTACCCTCATATACATACATGGGTGTGTGGGTGATTTTTTGTGGGTTGATCTTGCATTCTGCAATCTTGCTGAACTCACTTATTAGTTCTAAAAATACTTTGTCGAATTCTTGGGATTTTTTTTTTTTTACGTAGACAATCATGTCATCTGCAACAGGGACAGTTTTATTTCTTCTTCTTCCTCATTTCTTGTTCTTGCCGACAGCCCTGGTGGGACCTCCCACCACATGCTGAGCAAGCACAGTGAGCAGCCGGCCTGCCTTGCTCCTGATCGTAGAGGGGGTCGGGCTCCAGCACGCAGAGGCTGCAGATTTTCTGTAGATGCTCTTTACCAAATGGAGGTAGTTCCCCCTTTATTCTGAATTTGCTGAGCGTTTTCATCATATATGGGTGTTGGATATTGCCAAATGCTTTTTGTGCATCTATTGACATGATCACAGGAATTTTTTTGTTAGCCTATTGATTGATTTTCAAATGTTCAACCAGCCTTTTATAGGTGGAATTCTACTTGGTTATGATGTTTAATCATTTTTTTGTACATTACTGGATTCAATTTGCTAGTATTTTGTTGAGGATTTTTGCATCTGCATTCATGAGAGGTATCAGCCTGTAATTACTTCTCTTGCACTGTCTCTGTCTGGTGTCAGTGATAATAATGCTGGCCTCACAAAACACGTTGCAGGGTGTTCCCTCCTCTTCTGTTTTCTGGAAAGGTGTGAGACTGGGATGACTCTTCAGTGTTTGGTAGACTTCTCCAGTGAAAGCATCTGGGCTTGGAGATTTCTTTTTTGGGAGTTTTTAATGATGAATTCAATTTCTAGAATGATTTGTAGAATGATTATAGGATATTTAGATTGCATATTTCATCTTGGTTGAGTTCTGTTGGTTTGTGGTTGGGGGGATTAGTCCATTTCTTCCAAGTTGTTCCATGTTTGAATGCAAAGTTGTTGATAGCATCTTCTTATTGATTTTAATGGCTGCAGCATCTGTAGTGATATTGGTGATTTTATTCCTAATATTGGGGATTTGGTCTTCCCTCATTTTAGGTTTGTCAGTTTTGCTAGAGGCTTACCAGTTTTATAATAACAAACTTTTATGTGAACAAAAATAGCACTGAAATATATAAAACAAAATCTATTTGAAAAATGTGAAAAAAACTGATGGGCATGATAGGAGTGTTGATATACTTTAACACACTTCTCTCAAATTTTCACTAATCAAATTAGCATTAAAGAAAAGAGGAACTGAGAAATATTGCTAATGAAATTAATTAAGAAGATCTAAATTTAAACTCTGAATTCTACATACTCGTTCTTTTCAAGTTCTCTTGCAGCAAACACTAAAACAATTCACATTTTAGGTGGCACAGGGAGACCTCACTAAATCTCCTAAAGCAAATTAGAATAACCATCTCCTCCTGGTTTGCCCAGGACTTGCCCTGTTTTAGCACAATGGACCCATGTGCTGGGAAACTCCCCAGTCCCGGGCAAACCCAGACAGCTGGATGCCCAGACCATTAGGCAGGCAGCATTCTCAGACCACAATACCTTAAAATTAACAATGACAGGTTTGTCACAACTCCCGATTTGGAATTTAAAACATAACCTGATTGACCATTTTAATAAAAAGATAACCAAAGCTGTGATTACAAAATATCTAGAAAATAATACCATGAGACTCCTAGATCTTCGTACTCATAGGATACATTTCAAGCTAGACCAAGTTCATGGATGGCCTACAATGTTTTTATTATTAAATGCTGGATAAAGGGTACCCAAACCAAAAGCTAGAAAAGAGAAAATAAACTCAGCGAAAGTGGAAGAAATAAATAAAAATAAGACAGAAAAAAATAAATCAGAAAAAAGAAAAAGTCATATTAATACATACATCTGAGCAATATTTCTTGATTAAATAAATAAGCAGACAATTAAATAGCTTAACACTTCTACTCAGTGTAATCCAGAAAGTAAAAACTGAGACACAAAATAAAGAATAAGAAAAGGGATATAACTACCAATTTGAATACTTTAACAGAAATCACAAGAGACTATGCATAATTCTATACTATATTCTAAAATCTTATTGAAATACATAATTTTCTAGGAAAAAATATATGATCAAAATTGACCTACCTATGTAGAAAATCCAAACAAACCAATGACCATAATCAAAAAAGAAATTGAAATTTTAATTAAAAAGTGACTTCAAGAAAGGCACTAGCTTAATTAAGTTCTTCAAAACAGTCAAGGAAAATTGATTTCCAATTAATTTTATAAAGACAGTGTAACCCTGATATCAAAACCAAACACACATAAGACATGCAAATAGAAAACTAAAAACTACCCTTACTATGTATATAAAAGCAACAAACTAGAAATAAATACTAGAAATTGGCTCTAGCGGTACCTAAAGGAATACTGTACTTTAACCAAGTATGATTCATTCAGAAATCCAAGGATAGTCTAGTGTTAGGAAATCTGTTTATATGATTCATTACATCAATATACTGAAGGAGAGAATTCCATTTAATAATATCGTCACCCATTATTTCTTTTGGGGGAGGAGATATTTATCTGTTTATTATTCTGTGGCTTTTTATTTTGAAATAAATTCAAACTTGCAGGAAGTTAGAGGAACAGCATGAAGAATGTCCATGCACCGTTGACTCAGGTCCCCCGGCTGCCCGCTTTCTCTGCCATCTCTTTGCCATCTTCTCTCTCCTGTGTTTCCATGGACATTTGAGCATGAGGTACAGACATGACGCCTCTTTATCCTTAAACACTTCAGCGTAACATCCACTCCTTTTTTTTTTTTTTCCTTTTTGTCTTTTTTCGTGACCGGCAACGGACTGCAACCCTCAGTGTCACGCCCATACCGGACCGGGACTGGCTACGGGATCGCAACCCTCGGTGTTGCTCCCGCACCTCGCTCAGCCAGTGAGCGGGAACCGGTCTGTATGTGGGATCCGAACCCTCGGTGGGAGTACCGCCGCGCTTCCCAAGCGGCGCACTGTAGCAGTGCACCACCGGGCCGGCCCCGTAACATCCACTCCTAATGAATGAGACTTTCTCAGTAAACCCGCAGCACGGAAGCGCGTGCAAGACCACCACCTGGGAAGCGCAGAACTTTCCTGAAGGGCATAAAATAGGGTTGGAATGGACACACACCAAATTCCTAGCACAGGTGATTTAATACCACAAAGATATCAATGTTTTCAAAATTAAATTATAAATGTAATGCTTTCCAATAAAACTTATAAACAGAACTTTCCTGAAGGGCATAAAATAGGGTTGGAATGGACACACACCAAATTCCTAGCACAGGTGATTTAATACCGCAAAGATATCAATGTTTTCAAAATTAAATTATAAATGTAATGCTTTCCAATAAAACTTATAAAAGGAATTTTTTTGAAGAATGGATAAACCTTCAGAAACGTTCATTGAATTCCGACACATGCTGCAGCATGGATGAGCCTGGACAGCACTGCAGTAACTGGAAGAAGCAGCGCTCCAACATTTCAGGGCTGTTGGGCGAAATCAGCTGCAGGTAACGCCCGTCTAAGCAGGGCCAGCACCCAGCAAGCAGCCCGCAGGTGTTATCTGTCACCTTTACAGGAGCCATTGTGTTGGGCGCCCTGCCCTGTGTGGCTTCTCCCCAGCGCCTCTAGTCTGTCCTGGGTGCCTCTGCAGCCAGGTGTGGCTGGCGGGGGCCACAGAGGGGAGGAGACCCGGCCACCCTCTCTGGAGTGCCCTTCACTGGCTTTTTCAACCACCGCCTGCCAGACCTGTTCTCCAACAGGGGATGCAATCATGACGAAAGGCCACTGCCCCTGGGGAGTTACTGTGCTAGTGCTAGCGGGGACAGTCATGAAGAAGATATGTCAGGACAACCGAGCATGCTGGCCATGGTGTGATGGCAACAAATACAGCAGCAGGGGTGAGGATATGGGGTTGGACACGTGAGAGTGTAACAGTCTCCTCAGGGAAGGCATCCCTGCAAGGTCAGCATTTTGCAAAGACCTGGAGGAGGTGAGGGGCGAGCCACATGGATTTCCAGGGATGAGCCTCCCAGGCTGAGGGAACAGCTTGTGCAAAGGCCCTGGGGTGGGAGCTAGGAGCAAGGTTTCCAGGAAGAGTGTGGCCAGAGGCAGGAGGGGAGGGGAGACACTGCTGTTAGTCCACCTCACTTTGTCATACTTGATGCTCCCTGAAATCTCACAGGGCAAATTAGGACAGAAATGAACACAAGGTCACGTAGCCATTGAGGCTGACTTGGACTCGCTCCTAGACCTCCTCCTTTGGACGGCTGTCGGGACCTCACTGTCTGGGGCAAGACAGTCAGGGACACAGGCCAAGTCTCAGGTGCAGCATCTACGCTGACATGCTACTGCTCAACATGCGGGCTCATGGCACACATCCATCCTGTGCACACTCACGCAAACTGATGGCACACATGCACCCCGTGCACACTCACGCAGGCTCATGGCACACAGGCATCCCATAGATCTTTATATGGTCCATGCACACGCATATGTATGCACACTCCCACACGCTCATAGGCAGATGCACACACCTTCTCCTGGGCACGCCCATGCATGAGTCTGCACACACTTGGAAGTCCACTGCACCCATGTGCATGCCAGGCAGACTCACAGCCTCATATCCCACCACCCGGACATGTGGCTGCACAAGTAGTAACATTTAACCTGTGCTGAGCATTTGCTGAGATCACTGGACATACTTTTTCGTTGAGTCCTCATGTGTCCTATAAGGAATAGTGCCATTACACACCTGAGGACTGAGGCACGGAGGACTTTGGAATGTGCAGAGCTGCTCAGCTGAGCCATGGTGAGGCTGACCTGGGCCTGACACTGCTGGCCAGCGCTTTTCCGCTTGTGTAGTACCAGCAGAGTTGCAGGACAGGCTAGACTCTGCTGCCGGCTCTGGGAGGCTTAGTTCAGTCCACCACATGAGCCCAGGGACAGGGAGGCCACAGAGCTGTGTCGGGGGGAGGTGCAGAGGGGCAACTTGGGCACCCAGGTGTACCCCTCCTGCAGCTGGACCCTCAGTAGACATCCCTCTGCCAAGAGAGGCAGTGGCCAGTTGGCCAGGGTCCCCAGGGCTGACAGATGGGCTCTACCAGAGGGAGGCAGGTGCCACTCCTGCCACCCACCCTGGCTGGAGAGTGCTGGGGCCGAGGCCTCTGAAGGTATGCGTCAGGGGCCATGTGGGCAGCTGTTACGCTGACCCTGCCAGCAGCCCCGGTGATGGATGAGGAGCATGTCTGCAGGCAGCAGGATGCCGACCTCAGCTGAGGGTCCCCCTGCCTCAGCTCATCCGTCAGGGTGACAGGTAGAGCCGGGGGGGAGACGAAAGGTGGTAGGCGGACGCGAGCTGAGAACCAGCAGCCGCACACACAGGCGTCCAGCAGGGGACGGATGTTCGCTGTGGTTTACAGGACCTGCCCCTTCCTGGCAGTCACTCTGGTTCTGCAGTCAGACTGTCTGCCCTTGACCTAACACTGAACATGTTCGGCCAGGCTGGAGGACAGTCCCAGCCCCATGTGGATGCTCTGGTCGTTCACAGTCCTGTGGTCACGTCTGCTCTTCCCGAGTTGCTGGTCAGCGGCCTTGTTTTACTTTGTTTCAGTGGGACAGAGCTAAGAACATGGGAGTTCTAAGAACTTCATTGCAAAGCAAGGGGTGCAGGGCCACCCCATTTGGGGTGTTCATCGGGGTCTGTGTGCTAGGATTACTGCTTTGCGCTGCGACATTCCAAGACTCCCATCCTTTTCTAGAAGGACTGAGATCAGGAGGGGTGCAGAGGGAGGCGGAACACCTGTCCTGCCCCAGTTCTTGACACACTGGACAGCAGGTGTCACCTGGCTGGGTGGAGCAGGGCAGCTGAGACACTGGCCACAGACCTCGGGGTCCTACAGGACCATCGCGTGCAGCTGGGCAGATGTGGCAGGCAGCAGAGCTGCTGGGGACACGCCCTCATGCATGGGTGTGGGGCTGGGACGAGGTCGGAGTGGACGTCAGCAGCCCTCACCCCAACTGGATGAGATGGTGAACCTGGGCTCTCTGTTCTCACGTGGCTGTCCCCGGAATCCCACCACAGCAGAGGTGTCGTTCAGAGCAAGTCTGGCCCCTGACCTGCAGTTGGCAGCATTGGTTCCCTGATCCCTTCATGGATGTGGAGGGCATGGCTCTGGCCAGGCCCGGAGCTCTGCGGGAGCAGGAGGCAGGGAGCCCTGTAGGGGCTGGAGCCTCATGGGGTGTGACCTGGAAAACTTCACGCTAGAGAGAAGCCAGACACAGAAGCCACAAACCGTGCGGTTCCTTTAACGTGAAATGTCCAGAACCTACAGATCCACAGAGACAGAGAGCAGAGTTGTGACCTCCAGGGGCTGGGAAGGGGGACGACGGGGAGTGACTGCTGAGGGGGACAGGGTTTCCTCTTGGGGTGATGAGAATGTCCTGGAACTAGATCGAGGTGATGTGTGCGTAGCACTGTGAATCTACTAAGTGCCACTGAATTGTGCACATAAAGTGATTATAATGGCAAGGTTCACGTGACGTGTATTTTTTTTAAAAGGATGGCCAAAGAAGACCCCGAGTAGGTCACGGCAGGGGACATTTGGACAACTGAAGGGGCGCATCTGGCTGAGGGGACAGCTGAGGAGGCCTGGGGTCGGGGACCCCAGGAAGGCTCCAGACAGGTGGCCCAGGCCCCTGGCCAGTCACCGGCCTCGCCTCTCCTGGGGCGTGGGCACAGCCACAGAGAGGAAGACCCAGTGGCCAAGGTCAGAGGTTGCCCTGGGGGTCACCTTGGAGCCTAAATGCCAACTGTGACAGGAGTGATATGGATGCAGAGAAGAGACAAGGCCTTGGTGAAGAAGGGGGCAGCGACCTGCCCAGGGCTGTGACAGTGACATGCTGGTGGTGACCTGCTCACATTTGGGCTGAGCGGAGGTGGGTGTGGTGGCGGCCCCCAGAGCAGACCCCACGGCAGGTGCTGGCTCTTTCTGCTCCTGCAGCCACTCTGGGTTGCATCCAGGGGGGCCGCAGGCCAGCATCTAGCAGCTTGGACAGCAGTTAGGTGGCCCGCGCCCCCCCCCACCCC
>NW_007726285.1:88662-98254 GCF_000696425.1 Galeopterus variegatus | reverse complement strand
CCGCTGCCCCACGATCCTGCTCCAGGGCACGCGGGGGCCCCGGCTGGGGGGACGGTCTCTCTCTGGAGTGGCCGAACCCTGGTCAGTCCCCCAGTCACTGGGCTCAGCCCTGTGGGGGGTGTCTGTTTGGGGTATTTTAAGGATTTTAAAGCTTAGTGAGGTCGTCAAGTCCTCAGAAGTTGGTGAGAAAAAGAAGTTCGAATCCAGGAAAGCGACGCATGGCCTGAAAACACAAAAGGTCCAGAAGAGGCTTCCACCAACAGGTGACATGTGGTCCAGAGGGCAAACTGGTTTCAGGAGAGTGGGTTTGGGGAGACCTTTGACCGAGAGCAGCCCGGCCTGGGGTTTCCAAACGAACACCCAGCTGGACGGCCAACGCCCACCTAGAGCGTGGAGGGGCGACGGTGGCATCCCCTGGCGGCTCACAACCCACCCTGCCTGCTGACCTTGGCGTGGCTGCCCCGACCCCTGTGCTGGAGCCTTTTCCTCCTCCCACCAGCGTGGGCCACGAGGCTCACAGGGGACATGTCTCGGGGACTTGGCCGAGCCCGGGTGGCTTCTTTCAGAAGGTGAGAAGGCAGAGGAGGGCGGTCGCCAGGGGCAGGGGCACTACGGCCGTCTCACTTGGGCTCTGGTTCATCGGGGTGGCTGTCATCCTCAGGCCCCACTTAGAGGCTCCAAACCCTCGCTCCAAGCAGGGATGGACACCATGTGACAGCTAAATCTGCCCCTCCCATCAGCAAAACCACACCTGTCCCTGACTCCCCGCCCAAGTCACCCCTACATCTCACAGGCAGCAGCAGGTTCTAAGGGGCCACAAGCCAACCAACCCCTCGGGGTTCTAGCAAGGGAGAGCACGTAATGGGCACCCAGCAGGTGGCAGGCGGACTTCCCCTCGGCTGGAGGTCTGACCAGGCCCCTCTCCCCATCTGCGTCCTCAGCCAAGGCTGGCCTTGACACTCATGTCCAGTTGGCACCTCCTCCGACCCCTGGGGGCACAGCCGTGACAGCTGCTGTCCTGTCATGTAGCTGCCTGACCCTTGGCCGGGGTCAGTCCACGCCATCTCATTGGCTGCCATATCCTCAGTGCATAAGCTGGCATTGGCACTCGGTAAATAAATGTCCTTTAAGGGAAGGGATGTGGGAGCTGGGTGTGGTCCCCTCAGCAGGCCGGCTAAGGGTGACTGGCCAAGTGGGACAATGGTGGGAGCCAGGGGGCTGGGCAGGGGGATGGGGAAGCCGGGGCCAGAGCATGCTCAGAGGACCAGGCCATCAAAAAGTTGCACCCAATCAGGAGGCTCCGACATGTGACATGAATTTGAGTTTCCTTTTTTTTTTCTTGCTGGTGGTTTATGTAAGAGGGAGAGCGAGGGGGCAGGAGGGGACGGGGCTGGGGGCTGGGGTTTCCGCCCCCTGGCAAAGCCCCTTCTCTGCCCCGCTGCTTTGGCTTTCTTGGCTGGGCTGGCTCGGCAGAAGGGACGCGTGTTGTCGGGGGTGTGCGTGCGCGCGAGAGGATGCGTGTGTGTTTAAAATACAGAAAAAGGAGGTGGCTATCCTCAGCTGCGGGAGCTGGCCGGTCCGCCCGTGCCAACTCCCCTCCGTGCTGGCACCGCCGCGGGGACTCCGGAGGCAACAGGAGGAGGCAGAGGTGAGGGACGGACGTGGAGGGAAAGATGGACGCTTGCCATCAACGCGAGCTGGCGGCTGCATGGGGCCAACACCCGTGAACAAAGCCCACCACAAATCGCTGGCAGCCCGTGTCGGGAGGTGGCAGCCAGTTGGCAGAGGTGCATGGAATGGCCGAGAGGCGGCAAGAGCGGCACAGGTAATGAGCGCGGGGCTCGCCTGGGCGTGGCAGGGTGCAGGTGGCTGGGGCCGGGCTGGATCTCGGCCTGGGTGTGGGTCCCGTGACATGGAAGCTTGCAGGCAGGGTTGTGTCCAGTGGGAGGACCGGATTCTCCTGTGTCTGGGCAGCTCCATAGACTCCCCAGCCTCCCCATTCCCTGAGCACTGCCCTGGGGACAGCGACACCCGCCATCTGCCCACGTGTGCTCGGCCAGAGTCCTCTGGGTGGCATGGGCTGGATGGCTGGGGATGGGGCCACACGAGGGTCTGTGGAGACAGCAGCCACACCCATGGGGGTTGCAGCACCCGGCCCCTCCCTCAGGGTGTCTCATGGCTGTGTCGCCTGTCCCTAGCACCCTACGGGCTCCCAGGGCCAGGTCCGCTCTGCCGCATTTTTGGAAGGTGCCCCCAAACCGTCCTTGAATGTCAGTCTGTTTCCTCTCACAGGCAAATGGGGGGACTAAGGCATGGGCTGGGAGGATGGACGGGAGGCCTCTACCTGGAGGGTCCTGGAGAAGCGTTTTTACTCCTCTCCCTCCGGTCTTTCCAGAGCGCCCCTGCCCCCATCTCTTGCTCCCAGCTGGGCTTGGCACCTCGGTGCCCGTGAGCAGATCAATGGGACCGAAGCCAAATGTACCCGTCAAAGAGGGGGCTTGGGTGGCTGTGCCAAGGAGCCCAGCTGCCGAGGGCACAGGCAGGGTGAGCTGCCAGGGTGCGGGGCTTTCCCAGCAGCTCTGAGGACAAAGCCCTGCTGCCCCTTCCCAGCGCCATGGGTGGTGCAGAAAGGGCTGGGGGCTGTGGGAGGGGGACATGTCACCTGCTGGGAAGCAGGTGGCCCCCAGGTGGACCAGTGTGGAGTGGGCAGGGCTGCAGGCCCAGCCCCTGTGTCTGGTCGTCCCTCCCCTGGCAGGATCCATGGCGAGCGGGAGGCAGCCAGCGTGGTCTCCCCTTCTGAGCTCAGTGGCCAGTGGGGGCTGGCATGGGCACTGTGGCCATGCTGGGGTTCCCAGGCTGGCCTCTGTCCCAGCATGACATTCCGAGCAGCCTGTACAGTTCCAGAAAGAAGGTGCTATGCCAGGGGCACCAGGGTAAGGGGCCGGGCAGGGGCACTGGTGGGGCCAGGACTCCAGCTCTGCAGAGGAGCCTCACATGGGAGGGGCAGTGAGGAGCCTTTGAGGTCAAGGTCAGGCATCTGGACTGGGCTGCGGGGCAAGAGCGTGGGGGATGTGGCACAGAGACCTGGGGACATGGTTCTGGAGCCGGGCAGGTCAGACTCCCAGCAGAGGCCCAGCCCGAGATGCCCCACAGGCAGTGAGGAAGGGCTCCCAGGGACTGGCTACCCCATGGCCACCCGGGGATCCGTAAATGAGCCCCCATCTCGCCAGGCAGTCTCCTTCTTCCCGCCAGTCCCACAGCCTGGTGGGGGACGGAGAGGGCACTGTGGCTGCAGGAAGCTTTAGCTCCCAGACTCTGGCTGGAACCTCCTGACAGGGCAGTCTCCTCTTCAAAGTCCCCTAGGAGGGGCCAGAGCTGGTGGGGCTAGTCTTGGGTAAGCACTTGCCCACTGGACATCTGGAGACACAAAGGCAAGGGGACACAGTCCTGTGGTCCAGGAGGGCTGAGTCCAGCTGGATGGACACTTGGAGTGATGGGTGGGCAGTGGGGCTGTGCAGAGGGCCCCAGCGCAGCCTCGCTGGCTCCCAGAGCTGGGGGGCTTGGCAGTGCCCCTGGCCCCTCTCAGAACACTGGATGGGCAGCACTTTCTGAGATTCCCAGAAGCAAACTCGGTGGCGTTGGGTGTTGGCTGGGAATCTAAGTCTGGAGTCTGTGGCTTGGTGGGATGACAGGGACCTGAGCCCCCATCTTGTCAACTGTGACATGGGTAGAAGACCCTCAACGTGCAGGCTCCCGGGGTCCAGAAGAATTGCAGGGAAGGCAGGACCATGGGACCCTGTGCTGTGGTCACTGCAGAATGTGCCCAGCCTGGGGGAGTCAGGCTTCTCTACCCTCAGCTGGGCAAGATGCCCCCACTAGCAGGGCACTACTGGCCTCACCCAGGGGCCCTAGGCAGAGCACTCAGCAGGGGGTTTTGGCACCCGAGGGGCTTTGGCTGGCCCTGACTGTTCACTGTGCTTCCAGCAGTGGGATGTAGGGACCCCTGGCCCTAACCGCAGCTTCATTCCACAGCCCGAACAAGCTCGTCTAGGCAGACCCCCTGTCTCCCCCCATCAAACTTGGGTGTCTTGTCTGCCTCCTCTGCACAGGCCCTGGTGCAAGTGCCACCTGGACCCCAGGTCTAGACCCTCTCAGGCCTCCCCACCCTGAGCTGCTGTGACTGGACGTGGGCCTGAGTGGGGAAGGGTGGGGAGCTGACCCGGACGCCCACACCCTCCGTCTTGCCACGGCTGCCCCAACGCTAGGCAGGTCTGAGTCGAGCAACTGGGTAGCCCAAGCCAGTGGGGTGGCAGGGAGAGTGGGGTATGTGGCCAGCTGGATATGGGGGAGTCACCCTCCCTCCCTCTCCCCCTGGCTGGGCAGGCACCAGGGAGGGCGGCAGCGGCCGGTTGGTGCCCACCTGCCCGCCCTGCTCCTCGCTCCTCCCTCCGCCTCCTGAATTTCACAGTCCCTGCTTCCTGCGCTGCTCAGCTCCCCGGAGACGCCACCAGATGTTCCTGGAGGCCTCACACTGCTTCCCTAATGAAATATTCATGGGGTCTCTCTGCCTCTTGACAGAAAAGCCTTCTGCAGCTTCCCACACCATGGAGAGTGAGCCTGGGCACCCTGCCAGCACCTGCCCCAAGCTCCAAACCTTGGCGGGCCATGCCCCGCTGTCTTCGCCCCCACCCTGCCTGCTTCACCCTCCACTCCCGCCCAGAGGCCTCCCTGCCTCCTCTGTCCCAAGACAGCCCAAGGCCAGTGTCCAGGCTCATCAACCCTGGGCCCTAGGCCCTGAAGTCTGGAGGAAGCCACCCTGCACAGGGATGAGCCACCCCACATGCGGACTAGCCACCCCGCACAGGGATGAGCCACCCTACTTTGCAGGCCCAGGGACGGAGGGATCCTACTTCTTCCTCCCATAACTTGGCGTCCAGAATCTCCCTTGCCCCCATGCCAACAAGACCTGACTCCTCAGTCCTTCCTGCTGTGGTGGCCAGCTTGGCTCTTCGGTCAGGCCAGTCCTCTGTTAATTCCTCCGTTCATTTCTTCGTTCAGTATCAGTTGGAACTTACTACGTGCCAGGGTCTTTGCATGGAGATGGCTTCGTAATGTTCAGCAAAACCACCCAACCCTGCCCTCTGGGTGTCCACACTGGGCATCCCCTAGGTCCCTGCAAAGTCTGTGGAGAATCCCAACTGCTGTCTGCAGTCCAGGGAGGGGCCAGCCCCAGTGACCCCCCAGGCCTCCCCACTAGGTCCCTGAAACAGTGGACAAGGTCACAGCCCTGAGCCCCCTCCCCAGCCATGCCCTGGTGAGCCCGGGCCCCACTCCCTGACTGTGCAAACTGCTGGCATGGGGGAGGCAGGCTGCTGCGACTGCCCACCCATCCCACGTCTGCAACTGCCCTGCCTGCTCACAGAGCTGCCCCACAACTACTCCTCTCCTGAAGCCTCTGAACGGCCAGAACGGGGTAGCACACACCCTGGCCCCCAGACTCTGCTGCCACGTTCCATGGCCAGGGTTCTGGACCTGAGCTCCGTCCTGCTCCTAAGGCCTGCAGGCAGCCACCTGAGAGCCACTTGCCTAACTGAGCCCTGGGCTGACTCTCCCTCCACAGACTTGCTTCCAGACACACCCAGATGGCTCTGAGCCCCGCCTGCCTGGACCTCATGTCTGGCCTGGCCTTGCTCCTCAGCCAGCATCTCCTTGGCCCAGCCTCCCATCCTCTGCTCAGGCAGTTACTGCACCTGGAACGCCACCCCCACCTTCTCCAAATCTCACCCACGCTCTGAGATTTGGCTCAACCCTCTCACAAGTGCAAGGCTCTTGGACCTAAAGGGTGCATCCATCCTCACCCGAGTGTGTGCCCGTCACTCAGCTGGGCAGCAGCTCTGGCCAGCCCTCCCCAAATGCCATGCTCAGGCCCCCACACACAGTGGACCACTGGCCCTTGCTTCCAGGTCATTAAATGAGAGGGTGGGGGCCAGAGGGTGCTGTGCCCAGGCACGGCTTTGGCTCCACAGGCAGGGCCGATGGCGCACTAGTACCACGAGCACAGCCAGGAGGCACCCTGGCAGCCTGATGCGGAGGCCAGCACAGGCTCCCGGGAGGGCTCCCTGCACCTTGGTGCCCGTGACCTGCATGGTACTCTGCTCATGTCTCAGGGTGGGGTGAGATGCAAAGGGTAGTGGAAGAGGCTGTGGAGGCAGTGCTGGAGCTGAGGGCAGCTGGCCCCTGCTGAGCCCCGCTGTGCCGCCTGCCACATGGCCCTGGCCCTTTCTTGGCCCACATTTCTCATCTGCACAATGGGATTATAATCCCAGCCACACATGAGCTCACAGAGGACACTGGCTCAGTTCCTGGCCCAGAATCACCCCAGGGGATGGCAGCTGATGGTAACCAGGCTCCATTCAGCCACTGCCAGTGGCCACGGGGTCTAGGTAACCCCCTCTGCCCCCTTTTCCCTCATGGAAGACAAGGAGGGCCCTGGGGCCCAGTGGAACCTTCTATCCAACTGCCCCACAAAGGAAGACACTGTCTGTGCCATCAGCAGGGAAGGGGATCTGGAACCTTGAGGGCACGGGACTCTGTCCTTCCCTTGAGGAGCCAGCGAGGTTGCCTGTTGCTCCTGGGTTGGAGGATGACAGCTGTGATCTCCTCCGGGCACTGACACTGTCCAGGATCCACAGTGCAGGTTAAGGACAAGGGTGGGGCCAGCAAGGCTGAGGGAGGACCAGGGGCAGGATGTGTCCCTCAAGAGTGAGTGGCCTGGGACAGCGAAGAGTGGAAAGGGACCAGCAGATGTGGCCCAGCAAGGGATCCGTATGGAGGCAGGTCTTTAAGAAAACCCTCCAGGCCCCTCCCCACCTCTGTGTGTCTGCTGGCTCACTGGTCAGGAGGGAAACCCTGGCCCCCTGCTCTGGTCCATAGGTGATGGGCACAGTGAGGCTGGGCCCCTCTGGTCCTGCTGCTGCCCACGGGCCTGAGCCCTGCTCCACACAGGGTGCCTCAGGGGACACAGCTTCCTCTGGTGAGCTCGGCCTGTCTCAGTGCAGCACTGCCCACAATCAGAACCAGTGGGCCCTGGCCCTGGCCTCCGCTCTGCTCCCATGCAGCTGGGAGGGGCCAGGTGGGGGCCTCGCCTGCGGGCTCTGGGTCTGCCCCTAACTCACTGCTGGCCTCTGGGTCGAGGCTTTAGTCTTTAGTGATAGCCTGACCTTGGCGACTGTCACCTACAGCAATAAGACTAAGAAATGGTTGTGCTGCCACTCATGGAGCACGAGCGCATTGCTGGGTGGTTTCTAATCATTCAGGGAGGCACGCAGGGTGGTGTCTCCACATTTGAGCAAAGAGAAGCTCAGAGAGGTGAGGCTGCTCCCCTGAGGCCCTGGAGCTGGATGGGCTCTGCAATGCAGCTGCTGGGTGTGTCTGGTTGGGAGTCCTGGGCACGGTCACCAGAACAAGCACAAAGGAGCTAGGACCCTCCCCCACCACACTCCCCAGCCCTTCCAAGTTCACCGACCCAGGACCCCAGGCCAGCGTCCCTCCCCCACGGCGGTGGGCTTGGGCGAGCTGGGAGGTGCTGGAGGGGTGTGGGCCACAGCCCCCCTCTGCCTCCCCAAGCCCCGCCACCTCTCTCCCTGAGAGGTAATAAGCTATGCGTGTAGTGCAGAAATAAAACATGTTCTGCAGAACAAATGGTGTTAATTTGCAGCATGCGCCTGGAGGGCGGCCGCCGCAGCTGTGCTGGAATTAACGGCTGCGTGATGCGAATTAGCGGCCGTGCATCACCGTCAGAGGGACAAAGTGCCCGAACCCCGACTCCCAGCAGCCCTGGGCCAGTCCCAGGTGGTGGAACCAGCAGTTTTGGGGGTCCCTCTCCCCTCCCAGATGTTCCTGCCCAGTGTGGTCAATGGCCACCGCTAGACCTGGCCTGGGCCAGAGGTGTCAGGCCATCTAGATTCCCTCCTCCAGGAACCGGGGTCACTATCTGCGCGGGTACAGTGGGGCGGGCAGCCTTACCCTGTCTCAGTCCACCAGGTTCCCAAAAAGCATTCCAGGGCCATGCCATGTTGGAGCCTGAGCTCTCGCCACCCCTCCCTTGCAGACCCCAGGATGCCCCCTCCTCCTCTCCTTCCTCTCCTGAGCATCTCGCTCCAGCCCTTTCTCCAAACCCTCCCTGGGCCGGGACTAATTGACCCTCCTGTCTATTAACTTCTTATTACTCGCTACCAGGCTGCTCAGAGCCGCAGGGCCCTATTGATCAGTAGCGACATCCCCGGGTGATTTGTCTTCGCCGCCTGCCATCCTGTGGCTGACGGGCGTCTGTCCTAGGTGTTAGGGGGAAGCGAGAAATTGCATGTTACATTTTAATGGGGGATTCCAATAGCTTCACTGCCACCGATGAATACTCAATGTCACTGTCCACCTGTGTCGCCATCCATATCGCTGTCCAGCTGCTGGTGGGCCTCCGTGCTTTGTCTTGTTCTTTTGACCTCCAAAGCTCCTGAGCTTTTCTCCCAGGAGGGGCAGGAGGGAGGGGGCCTCCTTGCTCTGGGTTCTGACTGTTCTCCCCAGGTTTGTCTTCTACGGCTGTAGACCCCATACTTCCCCTGCTCCTCTGTGGGCAGGAGGGTACTTCTGGGTTATATGTCTTCTCATGGGGACCCCGGCTCTGTTCCTCCTTCGGAGATCAGTGCTCAGTACCCAGAGGCCTTCAATGAATACTTTTGGGTTCATGGATGGATGGAGAGATGGATGGACAGATGGACAAATTAATTAACAGGATCCGGGACTCAGGATCAGAAAACTTTAGACAAGGAAGGATCTTTGGAGAGCATCTAGTTCAACACTCCAATAGTGTACATGGGGAAACTGAGGCCAGCAGAGAGAATGTAATTTGACGCAGTCACAACCCTGGGCCTAGGACCCACAGACTCTGTCCACTGGCCACTCTTGCATCCATTGGAGCCCAGCCCCCCTCATCTTCTAGGTGGAGTGACGTAGAGGGTGATCTGCCCCCGTCTCCAACCAAGGGCTGGGACAGCCTCCAGGTCCTGGGTGATCCTGAGATCCCACACCCTGTCACGCCTGCCTGGCAAGGGCACCCATGCCTGGCTGTGCCGTAAGGCCTCAGCCTGGGTCTGACTCACCCACCAGTCCATCTGCCTGCTAATCTTCTTCAAACATCCTGGGAGAGGTACAGATCTCTGCAGTTGTTAAAGCACTTCTTGGTTATCCTGAAAACCAAAAACACACATTATTTGGAAGTCTTGGGTTCGCTCTAATCTAAATCCCTCAGGCTGTGACTTAAGCCATTTTGCTGGCCCTGGCTTCAGAGGCAGAGAACAGCCATCCTCCACACTTGCTCAGATGAGTCATTATTTTGGTCTTCCTCCCCTCATAGAAGGCATGGCTTTTAGGGAATGAGAAAAAGTAGACATAGGGTTATGAACTTGGGATTTTGGTTTCAGAAAGACCTCCGTTCAATTTCAGCATCTGTCACTAGCTGGGGCCCTCAGTTTCTCCCACTGTAGACTGAAGATACACTGTACATACCACAAAGGGCTGTGGGAATTCAATGTGAGAA
>NW_007726285.1:61162-86162 GCF_000696425.1 Galeopterus variegatus | reverse complement strand
AGCTCATATTTGTCAGGGAGGGAATATGAGGTTCAGCTAGTGGGGAAAAGAGGGAGGATGGCTGCTCACTGTCTGCCCTCCCCTCGCCTGGGGCCAGGGTGCAGAGCGGATCGCTAGTCCCTGCACCCCCTTCCCGGGCTGGGGCGGGTGGCCGTCACTGCGGGTTACATCTGCCTGGCATGCGAGGGGCTGCAGATGTACCAGAAGGGCCGCGCTCGAATGCCAATCGCATCTTCTCACAATCATTTTCTGTATCCTCGTAGCGCCACGCGAACACAGCCTGCTCGTTTGAATGCATAATTAGCCCGAGCATTCTACCTCGCTAATTTCAAGGCAGGGAGGGGAGTGGAGGGGGCTTAGGAATTTGCATATTAATTTAGCCGAGGGAGAGAAAAATTGTTTACCACTTTCTTCTCGCAGTTGCTCACAGAGGACTTAACTCCTTCCTGCTCAGGGTGTGGGTGTGCTGGAGAGGGCAGCAGCCCCTGCCAAATCCCACTCCAGGCTGGTCCCTGCAGGCTCCATGCTGGGCTCAGCCAGCAGCCCCCTTCTTTTGCAAGGCCCACATGGGGGCCGCCTCGGGTGCCAGACAATGTAGGGACTGGGCTTGTGGGACCTGCTGGTTACCCTGAGCCCCACCCCCCCGGCGGCCTCACCTGCAGTGCTGCCTCCATCATCTCCATCACTTATTTGTCCCCCGCCTGTCACCATGCCCCAGATCAAGTTTCAGCCCAGAGTTGGGTGGAGGGGTACATGGCTGCCCTCCCCACCCTGCGAGCAGCCTGTCTCTCACAGGGAGGTAGTTGGCAAAAGGGCGAGATGCTGCAAGGAGCCCCGACTCAGAGGGGAAGAGCAGGCTTCTGCTGGGGGCTGCGGTCAAGGGAGGCTTCCTGGAAGAGGTGGCATCTGCCCTGAGCCTTGGAGGGTGAGGACACTTCTCCAAGTGATGGAGGGGGTGCAGGGAAGGGCACAATGGAGATGTGGGAGGAAGCCGGGCCCCTCGTCTGACCAGATATATGAGGCCTGTGAGGCCTCAGAGCTGGGAAGATTTGTAAAGGGCCTGGACGCTGGACAGAAGTATGTGCCCCTACAAACAGCTGGATGTCTCTGAGCCACCGCCTGATCTGCAGCATGGATAACGATCCCCAGGCCCACTCAGAGAGACAACAGCACATCCACCTGGAAGAGGTGCCATGTGGCATGATGACGTGGGAGCTCTACTTCTCCTGGAGAGAATGTTTCCATGTGGCCTGCATTTCTACATAGGAGAGGCTGTGAGCAGGAGTCAAGAAGTGTGGACACTTGGGACAAGGACTGACTGCATCAACCCAAGATGGATATCTGCAGGCTACAGGCTGGGCCGGGGTGGGCCACTCATACTGTGACTTTGGACTGGTCTCATCCTGAGCCACAGCAGACACCACCCACCAGTCACAGCACCCTCTCCAACAATCTCCCAGAATTCCAGGGAGCTGCTGCCCGTCACTCGGCTCTAGCAGGCAGATGAGATCTATTTCCACCTGGATTAGATGAGCTCCAAGATCCCCTGCAGCTTGGGCCCTCTTGGGGCTAATCTACGCTCCCCATACAGGTCACCAAGCAGCCCACATGGCCTTGGCACTGAAGTCAGTGAGGAAGCTGCCTTGAAGGCACAGGAGCACAGCTGTCTGCATGATACTGAGAGCCCAAGGGTCCTGGTCACAGGCCTACCAACGCACTGCTCCAACCCACTAGCCAAGGGAACATGGGCCCTCTGGGGTCTGCACCCTGCAGGCTGGTCCCTCTCACCATCACTGCCATCCATGGCCAACATGACATCTGCCTGACCTGACGCCCTCAGGAATCCAAAGAATCTGCCCAGACACACACCTCCTTTCCCTCCAGTCTTGGTGGCCCTTATGACAATAGCACAGGCTTTGGGCTCACAGAGACCTGCGTTCCAGAGACTTGGCTTGGCCACTGACCATCTCCTCCCTGCACCTCAGGCCACACATCTGTCAATGAGGCCACTGCGGCCTGCCAGGGAGCTGTGTACCTTGCCCAGGACATGGTATGTGCTCAATAAAACCAGTGTCCACGAGCATCAATTGACACATGCTCGAGGACAGAGGTGACAATTACAAGGCCGTTGTTACTGTAGGAACTGCAGATCAATGGCCACGGCTGACCACGAAGGGAGGTCTGGGGATATGAGGGAAGGAAGGGTGATGGGGACTCTCAGGAGCAGCAGCACTCTGCAAAGCACCACGGGCACCAGCAGGTGGGCTGGCCACATGCCGGGAGCTGATGGCAGCAGGAAGGAGCAGAGGCGTCAGGACTCAAGGACAGGATGAGGCCCAGAGCCAGGAAAGCTGTTGGTGTAATAATAAGAGGAGGGCTGGCAGGTGCCCGGCAGCCAGGACCACCTGCCTGACAGAGGCCAGATAGCAGCAGGTGCCAGAGACACCCCAGACCCAGTGCCAGGGAGTCGGAGCCAGACGTGTCCTCAGTCCCCCGACCTGGGCAGGCTCCCTGTGGCCCCTCACTGTGGGCTGCTCTGCTAGAGGTGAGGGCCAGAGCTATTGCTGCCATGGAGCCCTGCTCCGGCTCGGCCAAGCTTCATCAAAATGTGTGCCTGTGGTGTGAGGGGAAAGGGGGCACAGAAGGGCTCAGCAACTTGCCCAGAGCCACACAGCCAGGGGCGGCCCCACCTGCCTCCTCTGGTCCCTCAGGGGAACTCGCAGGACTGGGGAGAGGGTGTTACCCGGGGTGGGGGAGCTCTGGCAGAGGGCTGGCGCTCTGGAGGACACAAAGGCAGACCCAGCTGCCCTCCCACCTGGGCCAGAGGAAGGTCACTCCAGGGAGTAGGTGTGGCATCAGATCAAACTGGGGAGGGTCAAAACCGCTGCTTGTCCAGTAGAGGGGGAGGGGAAGGGGCCCCAGCGCTGCCCCTCCTCCCGCTGCCTCACTGAGCTGCCTCCCGCTCCCACCCCCCACCCCCAGCCCCACAGGAAGGGGCAGGCCCAGGAGCTGAGAGCAGGCAGGGTTGACGGCCAGGGCACTGACCAGAGGCCACCTGGGGGGTGCAGAGCAGGTGGGAAGGGGCAGAGGCCAGAGGACCCCAGGTGTGCGGCCCACAGAGCTTCTCAGGGCAGCTCCGGGGCACCTGCCCTGGCCTGGGGAGTCTGGACCCCTTTGTGGCCTCACCATCTGAGTGCTGGGACCTTCCTGGGGTCTGAGAGCCCTGGGAAAGATGACAGAACCCTGCCCTCTGTGTCTGCTCTGCTATGTCCAGCAGGGAGAGCTGGGCAAGCGGCCGCCCAGCTCTGAGCCTTGGTTCCCTCACCTCTGGCGTGGGGGTGACCCCCTCCCCTTCCTGCACCTGTTCCTTCAGGAACCTGTGAGAGGAGGCAGGTGATGGATTTGGGAGCTGAGCCACAGGCAGAGGGGAAGGGGCTACAGCCAGGGGAGGGGACCCCTGAGTGGGTGGATGCTGAGGTGCTGTGGCCAGGCCGCCCAGCTGCCCACGAGGAACGGTGCTGCCCTGGGAGTGGGAACAGCTTGCTAAGCCCCAAATGAGCTGGGCCGGCTCCTTTGTCTGGATCTGCGGCATCACGGCTGGGTCTGGAGGTGGCATGTCTGCCTCCTGCAGTGCGTCATCACACATCTGTGCACCAGCTTCATGTCACGGTTGTTAAAAATCCCAGGTCTGACAGGTAGGGGAAAATCCAATGTAAAAACAACCACCCGGGGACCAGCACAGCTCCAGCGGGAGCCAGCCTGGGAGTCTAGCCTGGCCCCCATTGTTCTGGGTAGGTGGGCTGAGTGAATGGGGTACAGCAACCTGACGAAAAAGAGAGAGGCAGAGAGATGGGCCAGAAGGCAGGCGAAGGCAGAGACACGCTCTGGCTGCCATTGCTGCAGAGGGCTCTGGCCAGGAGGCCAGGGTCTGCCATCTGTGAGGCCTGAGGCAGGTCCGTTTTGGCTTTTCAGCCTCCCTCCTCTTCTGGGCTGAGAGGAGGGGCCCCTGTGGGAGGGTTCACCAGGGCCTGAGGAAGACCCCAGCATGTCTCTCCCTTGGTGCTGGAATGGGAGGACTAGGTGCCCCCACCCGCAGGCACCAGAGGCAACAAGGACCGGGCCTGGGCCTCAGGAGCTGGGCCAGATGCCAACTCTATTTCTTGAAATTTCTCCATGTCTTGGACAAGCCACTGGCCCCTTGAACATCCAGGGCCATAGCTATAAATGGCAGTGAGTGGATGGGATGCACCCAGCATCAGTACATGGAGGGCACTGGACCCCGGCCTCCTAGAAGTGACCAGCTTGCAGGGAGATGTCACCAGTGGTCTTGCCCTCGCCTCGCCCAACCAGGACCATGGCTGCCGAGAAGCACTCAGCCCTCAGGGCAGGGCACTGGACCCCGGCCTCCTAGAAGTGACCAGCTTGCAGGGAGATGTCACCAGGGGTCTTGCCCTCGCCTCGCCCAACCAGGACCATGGCTGCCGAGAAGCACTCAGCCCTCAGGGGAGAAGTGGGTGCTCCAGTCCCTTCCTCTTGGGGTGGGCACAGAGCACAGGACACACGCTGGACACAGAACTAGACACAGACCTAGTGCCCTGCAGACTGCCCTTCCAGCGGGGAGGCAGAGCGAGCAGAGCCCCTTCCTAAGGAGGGAGGTTGAGCTGCCCAGCACCGCAGATTTACCTGTGAGTTTGTCCTCACTACCCGCCACCCAGAAGCCTGCTTCGGTGGTGTGGATCCTCAGGCCAGCTGGGGTCCCAGGTGAAGCTGCCCCACTGAGATCCCAGGGCCTGACCACCCCTATCCCCAAGCCTTGGGCGGGAGCCCATCTCTCCACAGGGCGCTGTGCACCACGGTGGTGACATCTGGAGACATGCACAGAGGGCTGCAGGCGTGGTGGCCCATCCCGCTAGGACCCCTCATGGAGCAGCACGCGGAGGGTTAAGCATTGATGATGGCTTTGTCTCTGCATCAGTGTACATAATGCGCTCCGCATTTGCATACTGCAGTGTGCGCTCAATTAAAATGAACTTTTAATTTCTTCTAAGTAAATTACTTCTTGCTGGTACGTGACGCGCACAAATGTCAGAATAATGGGAGAGCCTTAATGAGCTGGGGAGCGGATCGAGTGGGGGCTGTGGGGATAACCCCAGGAACACGCATGTCCACACTGCTGCACTGTCCACACGGACAGGCACACGGCGGCACGCTCTGCACATCTGCAGGCCACGTACAGACCCATGACCAGCAGCCACATCCACCTGGCAAAGGCCCCTGCAAGCCCAAGCCGGCAGCGAGGCGCCCACTCCCTGCACGTCTCCAAGGCCAGCACACACGTGTGTGCAGGATCCCACCCAAGAGGGGCGCACGACTCACCACCTCAACTTCCTTTTCGCTGCTGCTCATCTCATTGCAAATAGGATGTAGATTTAGAGGGACTGAAACAAAGAAACAGAATCCAGAGCAGCAGATGAGGCAGAGGCTGTTCCCCTGCCCCTGGGGACTGCAGGGTGCCCTGGGGGGCTGTGTGGGGGGAAGCTGGCTGGAAGTGCCCCGCTGCTGGTCCAAGTGACAAATATTACCAGGAGATCAAGCCCTGAGCTCCGTCACCTCTCATCCCTGCAGCACCTGAGTGGGCAGGCAGCGTTATTCCCCCACATAGAGGGGTAAACTGAGGCCCAGAGAGGTGATCCAGTCCAGTGCACACAGAGCACGGGACCTGGTCTGTCTGTCTCCAAAGGCTGTGCTCATTACTCCCCACACACTCCTCTCCTCGCCTTTTTGGAAGCAAATATCAGGAAATGTGGAGGTAGCATCCATCCCGGGCACCCCAGGCAGGGCAGGGAGGGTGGAGGCTGTACTGAGGCCCTGGCATCTGGCACAGATGCTGTGCTGCTCAACCTGCCTCAGGGCTCGTCTCAGCACCTCAGAGAGGGCCAGAAACAAGCCCCTGCAGGGCCCAGGCCAGAGCCCAGGTAGGACTCAAGGGACCAGGAGGGTCTCAGGAAGGGACCCCTCACAGAGGTCTGTCCCTGTCCACAGGAGGCAGCAGCACAGCTGGCAGGTCCACACCGACCTGGATCAAGCACTGGCTCCCACATCCAGGAGCCCAAAGGCCGTGGACAAAGCACCAGGACTCTCTGGGACCCCATGCCTCCCTTATCCACCTGCACCCGCTCAGGCGGGGGCTCCCTGCTGGGTGACTCAGACTATCCACCCCAACACAGAACATGAAATGGACTGACGAGGGCTGGAGCCACTGCCTGAAACCTGCAGAATGCCTGCTCGGATGCTGGTGCAGCAGAGGAGCGGAAGTCAGGGCAGTCAGACAACATGCCACCCACCACGCCCCACAGGTGTGTGCGTCCAGCGGCATCTGCTGACTTCTCTGTCTCGGCCTCTAACATGTGAGTCTTGGCCTCTAACATGTGAGTCTCGGGGAGACCGATCTCTGACTCATCAGGTTCAGAAGGGTCAACGGAGGACCCGTTACATCAATAACAACTCTTACGATGTGCGGAAACAGCTGATGAGAGGGTGGAGCAAACGCATGACCTGAAAGCATACATTCTGCCCCTGCTGTGTACCTCACACCTTTGATGAGGCCTGTGGCCCAAGTGGAGGAGCCTAGAGCTGCACAGGCACAGATCTCACTGAGAACGCAGGACAGTGCCAGCCGATGCAGCCTGGGCACCTGGAGGAGGAAGGCCTAGAGCCTGACCACAAAGGACGCGTCAGAACGAGGAATCCCAGAGCGGACGCAGGGGCCTGGCGGGAGCTGGAGAGGGTGTGTTTGTGTTTAGAGGAGGTTAAAAGGGAAGGAGGGTGAATGGGATGGGGCAGGAAGGGGCCGCCTGGTGCAGCAGCAGCAGGAGACAGCCCCGAGGCTCATAGCTGCAGCCCGCAGGGGCTAGGGGCGTAGGGACAGCCACACGAGTGACCTTACAGCCCACACTGGCCAAGGATGCATGGAACACCTGGAATAGACAGAGAGAGGGAGGGAAGGCTCAGGGTCCTGAAGAGACACCGGGATACGTGGAGACAGGGGCCTGGAGATATAAGGCTCTCATATGAACCTCCAAGTAGGGCCATGGGAAGTTTCTCAGTGTGGGGTGGTTGCAATGAGGTCTGCATGGAGGGCGCTACATTTCCAAATAATTTGTCATTCCCAGGCCAAGGAGGAGGTCCAATGTCGGTGGCCAGTGGGGAGGACAGAGGCTTCCATGGCTGCCCTACCTTGACCACCACACAGCACCTCAGGGGAGCAGACGGAAAGCCCTTCCCAGCCCTCACTGAGCAGATAGGAAAACTGAGGACCAGAAGGTCATTCAGCCAGCCCAGCCTGGCAGAGGGCAGGATGAAGGGGGGCAGGCCTGGCAGGGTGGTGTGGCTGCCTGTGCCATGTCCACCTGCCCCAACTGGGCCCTGAACACAGTGGAGGAGCAGGGAACACCCCACAAAGTGAGAGGCCCTGCTCCCAGCAATGTGAGCATCTGTCCCAAGCCGGGGCCACCATCCCCTCCTCAAGTGGGCTCTTGTGATACCTGAGATATGGAGCCTGGACCCTGCCCAGCTGAGACGGTCCCTGCCTCCTGCTGCAGTGGGAGGGGCACTATCCCCAGGCCCACCAGAACAGCTGTGCCTTTAAGAGGATGAATTCTGTCCTGTCCTCATTCCCTTCCTCCCTGTTTTGCATACTGGTCTCTCTCCCCCTGGATAGGTCTGACAATTACCACTTCCCTGGCAGCTGGGGTGTGCTTGTGTGGGTGCGTGTGTACGTGTGTGTGTGTGTGTGTGTGCACGCTCATGCACTCACGCATGTGCTTGTCTATCTATGCACATGAGGTGACTGGAGCCCAGCTTTCCCCCATGTGTGTGTGCACGCTCAGGCACTCACGCATGTGCTTGTCTATCTATGCACATGAGGTGACTGGAGCCCAGCTTTCCCCCATCACTGAAATTTACATTGAACCACAAATTAATTTCATAATTTTTTCCTCTCTAATTATGCCAACATCTGCTGCAAAGCCAAGCTGCGCACATGCATTTTAATATCCTCTCCACTCTCCTCCCACAGCGTCACTGCCTGCTTCTGCACTGAACTTTTCAATAATTATCGTCAAGAGAAGATCTTGACTTCCATTCCTCCTGCCTTTCAAGAGGGGGAGAGAGAGAATGAGGGAGGGAAAGAGAATGAGTGGGGTGGGGAGGGGCAGAGAAAGAGAGAGTGTTGGGGGAGGGAGATAAAGGAAGAATGAGAGAGGGTGAGGAGAGGAGAGAGCACAGCTGATAAAGGGTCTCTGCATGGGCGGGGGTCTGGTGTCTCGGGACAGCAGTGGGGCGGGGTGAGGGGTGACAGCAGTCAGTCAATCTCTTTATCACTGCAGGAGGAGGGGATGAGTCTGAAAAAGGCAGAAAGAAGAAAGGACAAAGGAGGTAGGATAGGAGGAAGAGGGAGAGGGGGGACTCGGAGGTGAAATGGAATGGGGTGAGTGAAGCTGGGCAGCTGGGAACCAGGGGTGCTCACCGCACACCCAGCACCCCAAGGGTGCTGCATCCTGGGCCAGGGCCATGCTGAGCACAGTGAGGTTTGCTCTGCCTGCCCCTCCCCTTGTAGACAGGTCATGTGCCCACTTTCCCCAAGACTGAGGGGGCGTGGGGTAAAAAAGTCGTTTCCACCTCCCACAAGTACCACGCGAGGCCCCAGGTGGACGCCACTTCTTGATTCCTCAAACCCCTCCCTGCAACCCCTGGTCTCAGAGCTTTTTGAGGCCAAAACATTTTATATCTAGCGTAACTCATGGTTGATGTTTGACAATTTTTTGTTAAATAATGAATACGTGAGTGACATAATTGAAATGCATTATGAAAATTCTCTGGGCCCATTTCCTCATCTGAAAAAAGAAAGGAGTTGGATCTTTGTCAGTCAAGGATTGTCATCCTCATTCTTCTAAATGTCCGCTCCAGCCCAGCTGAGAGGTCAGCAGAGCCCAGGGAGAACAGTCCTGTCTGCTTTAGCAGCAACTCAAACAATCCACATCTATTGATGCTACAGTGTGCCAGAATCACAAAGGGTTTTTAGAGAGTACCATGCAGTAGCCTTGGCCTTTGCGAGGCCCCAGGTGGACGCCACTTCTTGATTCCTCAAACCCCTCCCTGCAACCCCTGGTCTCAGAGCTTTTTGAGGGCAAAGCATTTTATATCTAGCGTAACTCATGGTTGATGTTTGACAATTTTTTGTTAAATAATGAATACGTGAGTGACATAATTGAAATGCATTATGAAAATTCTCTGGGCCCATTTCATCATCTGAAAAAAGAAAGGAGTTGGATCTTTGTCAGTCAAGGATTGTCATCCTCATTCTTCTAAATGTCCACTCCAGCCCAGCTGAGAGGTCAGCAGAGCCCAGGGAGAACAGTCCTGTCTGCTTTAGCAGCAACTCAAACAATCCACATCTATTGGTGCTACAGTGTGCCAGAATCACAAAGGGTTTTTAGAGAGTACCATGCAGTAGCCTTGGCCTTCACTGTCTAGAAGAGGATGCACAACTCCCAACTAAGATACCTGCAGAAGTGTGATAAGGCTCAGAGTGGAGATTACTCCTCCCCAAAGAGATCAGGGAAAATGCTGTTGATGACGCAGCATCTGAATGGGGGCTGGGGGAATGAGAAAGGCTCTCATGGGACTGGGATGTCCTTGGGAGTAGCATTACAAATGAAAGGGTAGGAAGTTGCAAGAGTAGAGTCAGACTTCTGTTCCTAGCCATGATAAAAATAATGGGTACAAGACTTACCCTCCTACTGCAAACAACCACTTAACTGAGCAAAGCATGTCAAACAACCATTTTCAGGCACACAACAGACAGCTCTATATCCCAACTTTCCAAACCATAGCAAAGGAAAGTGGAGCCTCAACATAGTGCAGTGGTCTCAACAGGTAGTAAAAAGAGGCTGAAGTCGGACTGAGGGATCTGCAATTTGCAGAATACAGAAAGGAGGAAGTTATGCGAAGGAGGAGACCCAGGAATCTGCACAGGCGTTCCTCTGAGCCATACACCTACAGGGCAGGGATCTACAAGGAAAAGCTTTGCATTGATTGGAGAGTCTGTAGGTGATGCAGTGCTGGGAGACATTGTGCAATCCAAACATCTAGAATGGAGAGACCTCACTGACAATCCCAGGAAGGCATACCTTAGGAATAGGACTATTCTAGCCCTAGGTTAAGGAATGTTTGATAACTTGCCCTAATAAGCTTTGAGCCAAGCTTTGACAGATCAAGCCAAGCTGCCCATAAACTGTCTGCCAGAACAAAAGTTAGTACTCTTTTAAAAAGGCAATATGATCTAAACTCTCAAAAATATAGCATTCACAATGTCCAGCATTCAGTAAAAAATTACTATATATGCAAAGAAGCAGGAAAATTTAACCAGAAAAGAAAAGGAAAAAAAAAAAAAAAAAAGAGGCAATAGAACAGACCCAGAGATGACATGGATGTTGAACTTAGAAGAGAAAGATTTTTTAAAAAGACATGAGTGAGGAGATGGAGAATGTCAACAGAATGGAAACTATAGTGGAGAAATCGAATGAAAAATCTAGATCTATGGGGCCAGCCCGTGGCTCACTCGGGAGAATGTGGTGCTGATAACACCAAGGCCACGGGTTCGGATCCCATATAGGGATGGCCAGTTAGCTCACTGGGTGAGCATGGTGCTGACAACACCAAGTCAAGGGTTAAGATCCTCTTACTGGTCATCTTTAAAATAAAAAAAAAAAAATCTAGACCTAAAAAATACAATATGTGAAATTTAAATTTTACTGGATGAGTATAACAGCATATTAGAGTACAGAAGAAATGATCAGTGAACTTAAAGACAGATCAATAAAAATAAAAACAATCCAAATTTAAGCACATAGGGGGAAAAAAAGCCTTTAAAAAAAAAACGAACATAAAGAACCTAGTGACCCATGGGACAATACCAAGCAGTTTAACATATATATATATATATAATTTAAATCCCAGAAGGAAAGAAAAGTGATTGGGGCAAAATATATATATATTTAAGGAAATAATAACTGAAAAATTTCCAAATTTTATGAAAAACGTCAACCCGCAAACCAATAAAGCCCAAGCAGCATAAACAGAAAAAATACCTAGAGACATCAAAGTCAAATTACTAAAACCAAAAAAAAAAGGAAACCAACTTAAAAAGAGCCAGAGAAAAACAGACATAATACATACAAGGGAAGATGGATAAGAAATACTGTTGACTTATATGCAGAAACAATGCAAGCCAGACAACAATGGAATGGCATCTTTAAAGTGCTAAAACTGTGAGTTTAAAACTCTATATCCTGAAGGGAAAAAAAGCTCTTTAAAAATTAGGGTGTAGGGCCGGCCCGGTGGTGCACTGGAGAGTGCGCCGCTTGGGAGCGCGGCGGCGCTCCCGCAGAGGGTTCGGATCCCATGTGGAGACCAGTTCCCGCTCACTGGCTGAGCGCGGTGCGGGCGCAACACCGAGGGTTGCGATCCCGTTGCCGGTCAGTAAAAAAGACAAAAAAGGAAAAAAAAAATAGGGTGTAATAAAGCATTTTCAGGCCAACAAAATATGAGAAAATTAGCCACTAGCAGACTTGTAGTTAAAGAAATGTTAAGAAAACCCTTCAGGCTAAAAGGAAATGATGCCACATGGAATCTCAGATCCACACAATGAAATTAAAAGTACTAGAAACAGGACTGGCCAATTAGCTCAGTTGGTTAGAGCACAGCCTTATAATCTCAAGGTCATGGGTTCAGGTCCCCATACTGGCCAGCCACACACACACAAAAAGTATAAAAAGTACTGGAAACAGTATATATGCAAATAAATATAAAATACTTTTCCCTCACTTATTAATTTTCTTTAAAAGACAACTGATGGTTTTAAGTTAAAAATAATAATAATGTATGGTGGGAATCATGCATTTGTAGAAATAAAATGTATGACTGAAACACAAAGATGGGGGGTAAATGGCACCATATTGTAATTTTCTTACCTTACACATTAAGTGGTATAATATAAATTCAAGGTAGACATGTTATCCTTAAAGCAGCTGTTAGAAGAAAAATAAAACAAAGAGGTATAGCCTCAAAAAAATAAATTAAAAAAATGGAATACTAAGAAATAATCAAATAGTTCAAAAGAAGGGAGGAAAGGAGGATAAGATGAAACAAAAACCAAGTGGTACAAATATAAAATGAATAGCAAGACAGTTTAAGCCCAACAATGTCAATAATTATGTCAGATGTAAATAGACTAGCACTACAGTTAAAAAGCAAAGATTGCCAGTCTAGTTAAAAAAGCTAAACCTAGGGTTGGCCTGTGGCTCACTTGTGAGAGTGTGGTGCTGATAACACCAAGGCCATGGGTTTGGATCCCTATATAGGGATGGCCAGTTTGCTCACTTGGAGAGTGTGGTGCTGACAATACCAAGTTAAGGGTTAAGATCCCCTTACTGGTCATCTCTAAAAAAAAAAAAAGCCAAATCTATCTGTTGTCTACAAGAGAGTGTACTTTAAATACAAAGCACAGATAATTTATAAGTAAAATGATAGAAAAAGATATACCATACAAATACTAATATAAGAAAGCTGGAGTGATTATATTAATATCAGACAAAGTAAACTTCAAGACAATAAGTATTATCAGAGTCAAAGAGGAACATATCACAGTCATAAAACCGCCAATTCATCAGGAAGACGTAATAATCATAAATGTGCATGCACTTAATAAGAGCTTCAAATACGTGGAGCAAAACCAGACAGCACGAAAGGTAGGCACTGACAAATCTACAATTATAGCTGGAGATTTCAACACTCTTCTCTCATTAATTGGTAGACTGTGCAGAGTATGAATATTGAATACGTTGAACATGAATTACATCAGCAATGATGTAAAAGACTTAAACAACACTATCAGCAAACATGACATAATTGACATTCATAGGACACTCCACCCAACAAGAGTAGACTACACACTTTTTTCCAAATACACATAGATCATTCACCATATAACAGTTCTCAATAAATACAAATGGATTAAAATCATATAAAATATGTTCTCAAACTACAGTAAAGTTAGAATTTAATTACACTAAGATATCTGTAAAATTCCCTTAAATATTTGGAAATTAAACAATAAACTTCTAAATAACCATGGGTGAAATAAGAAATCACAAAGAAAATTTTTAAATATTTTTAACTAAATAATAATGAAAACATGACATATCAAAATTTGTGAGCCATATTATAGCTTTAAATGCTTGTGTTAGAAAAGATAAAAGGTTTAAAATATAAGATTTAAGCTTCCACCTTGAAAATCCAGGAAAAGAGCAAATTAAGCTCAAAGAAGAAGGAAGAATGTAATGAAGAGCAGAAAGCCAAGAAACAGAAATTAACACACAACAGAGAAAAATAAGAAGCTCAAAGATTAGTTCTTTGAAGAGATTAATAAAACTGATAAACTCTTAGCTAGATTACTCAAGAAAATGGAGAGAACACAAATGACCAACATCAGGAAAGAAAGGTGGGACATCACCACAGATCCTATAGACATTAAAAGGAAAATAAGGGAATATTCTGAACAATTTCATGTCAATAAATTTGACACTAGAGGAAATGGACAAATTATTTGAGAGACACAAATTATCAAAACTGAAACAAGAAATAGAAACTCTGAAAAGATGTATATCTGATTAAAAAAAATTGAATTCATAATTGGAAACCTCCTACATAGAAAAGTGTAGAAGCTGTTGGGTTCCAGGAAAGAGGCATTGTCATGTTTTGCTGAAGAAGTGCAGAAAGGAGTGCAGGCTCCATGCCTGGTGATTTAGCCAACCATTCCTGACCTTCAAGACAACCCTAGTTCACAGACGAGGACAGCAGAGGCTCAGAGAGATTCAGGATCTGCCAAAGGCACACAGGAAATGACAGAGCTCTGTCCACAATGCCCACGCCAGGGAGGGTGCAGAGCGTCTCCTGGAGCTTGATTCCCCCTTCTCCTTTTCTCTCACTGAGCCTTCAATGCAAAGATCAAAGGCCCCATGAGGAGAGAGAAGCTATGGAATCACCCAATTTCTCAACAGCTACACTTTGTAGGCTGTCCTCTTGTCCTCTGGATGTGGTTTTTGTTAACGCTTCCACAACATGAGCTTCTTGAGATAAGGGACTCTATTTTTATTAATTATAAAATAAATATAAATACAAAAATCTACACATATACACATATATGGTAACCATATAATTTATCCTCCAAACCAAAATACTGTGGAGAGTGAGAGATGGTAGCACCGATAATAACATCAGGCACAAACTGAGAAATCTAGGACAAATGGCTGGCCTGAGGAGGTGCGTGGCAGCGTTCTTGCTCTCCAGGAACTTGCTCTCCAGGAGCTTACTGTAACGTGATAACCACTACATCAGCAACCCCATGGAGGAACTCCACAGCTCACACTGTGCTCCACAGTCATCGGCTGCCTTGGGCCTCCCAACTACCCAGGGAAGCAGGTGGACGTGATCACTCTTCCTGTTTCACCAGTGACAGAAACAAGACCAGGCGGGTTGAGCAATTTTCTCGAGGTCAGAGAGCTGGGACCCAGGCCTTTCCAGAAAGATCCTACCTCTCCCACAATTTTTTTAAAAACTAAAAATCCAGACATAAAACTGCATTTAGCTACCAAGCCCTTCTTTTTTCCCCTTTTGCTTTAGGTGCCAGGAAGTTCAGAATAAAATTTAAGGCAGATTTGGAGTACAGTAATCCCTGCAACTAATCTGCTATTTCTATTTCTGCAGTTTTACTGTTTTCTTGCAAACCCCTTTTGGACACAGATGGGGTACGAGTTATAAACAACATTTTTAAAGGTATCAATCTGTTTGCACAAGTGGACCCTCAACATCCACTGACCTCTCCAATGCTCAGCTTGCTAGAAATGCCCTCTGGATGATTTCTATTTCTGCAGTTTTACTGTTTTCTTGCAAACCCCTTTTGGACACAGATGGGGTACGAGTTATAAACAACGTTTTTAAAGGTATCAATCTGTTTGCACAGGTGGACCCTCAACATCCACTGACCTCTCCAATGCTCAGCTTGCTAGAAATGCCCTCTGGATGTGTCCACAGCTGCCACCCCTCCTCTCTCTAGTCACCTCGAGAGTCTGCTTCTGCAGGAGCCCCCACTCTACCGTGCATCTCCATCCTTGCTCAGCCTGGCCCAGCCCGGCCGGGCAGTGAATGCTTGAGGGAAGCGTCTGGTCCAGAAGCAGAACACGAGCAACCTGGAGGCAGCCTGGACTCGAATTCCAGCTCCACCTTTTTCTTAATGTGTGACTCTGGATATGCCTTCCCCAGAACTCTAGCCCCACAGGGCCGGGAGCCTCCTGGAGCCACCTCTGCAGAGCACAGAGGGTCCAAGGGACACTAGCCCATGGTTCTACTGCTGGCACCACCTATGCTCACATCCCCCTGCAGGAAGCTGAGGCATGGCCAAGAGAAGCGCCTCCAATCCCTCCGAGGCAAATCCAGTGCGTCCTCGCCACTCCCAAAGCAGGTTGCATGTGGACCTCTATCCCAGCTCACAGGCCATTCTGTGTGGAGCCTGGCAAGCTGCAGACATGCCTGTGAACTGGGCAGCCACACAGGACCCTGAACTCCACGGCGACCTCTGCAGCCTGAGCCTCCTCACCTGTGTGGGGGCAGGGCACAGCAAAGGACATGGAAACACTTCATAGCCTGAGACCCCTGTCCCAGTGGGAAGGATGGTGAGGATGGGTCATGTGGTCCTTGTACTAAGCCGTGACAGCCAGCATCTGAGGGCTGCCCCAGGACGGGAAGCAGAGGCCGAGCAGATCCCTGACTATGCTCCCACCCTCTGGGAGAAGCAGGAATCCCCCCCACACACACACTGCCTCTTCACACCCCTCCTCGCATGTTTGCTATTTTGTTATTGTTGTTAATTCCTCACCAGGTGGAACCCGGCACTGTGGGCTTAATTAAGCTCAGCCAGCTGTTGCCATACACGGGGATGTGACGCATGGCAGAGTCAGCCACGAGCAGTGCAGGCGGGAGGAGGGTGAGGGGGAGCCCTAGGCCCAGAACAGAATGCAGTCTGAATTTGGAGGACAGGAAGCTGGGGCTGCCAGAGGGGGCTTCTCTGGGCAGGTCCAAGGATGTGGGTGGGACTAGGCCCCAGCTGCCACCTCCCCTACATTCCTTTGATGCAGACATCTTAGCTCCTGAGAACTGAGACCCCAAAAGACAAAGAAAGACTTTGCAGAGGCAGCTCCTGCTGCAGAGGGGACAGGAGCAGGCAACCACTAGGGATGCACTGACTAGACCCTGCACCACAGGGGGCACAGGGTCGGAGATGTGTAAGAGTGTGTGTGCATGTGTGCACGAGCGTGTGCACAGGCACGAGTGTACATATGTGTACGGCATGTGTGCACAAGTGTGCACATGCCCGTGTGTGTGTATTGTGTGTGCACATGTGTGTGACCTGTGTATATGTAAGCATGTGAGAGTGCGTGTGTGTATAACTGCATGTGTTTATGTGCATGTATGAGTATATGCATGTATGTGTATGTGTGTGAGTGTGGGTATTGTGTGTAGGGGGTGGTGCGTGCATGTAAGAGACTGTGTCCACACACAAGTCTCTGGGCAGAGATTAGACTGAGTCAGCATTTCTCATTTGTTTCACAGAACGTGACTCGCGACTTCTGTAAGACATGAATGGACATTCTATAAAACTGAGTGAAGGTAAGTGTGCAATCCCAAAGCACTCAGTCAAATGAAGCTGAACTAGTTTGTATCCGACCTCTAAGCCCAGTTCCCTCAAGTCAAACTGTCGTTCCCCGCAAGACATAAAGAACTCCAACAAACTGGTAAGAAAAATGGGCAACAGACTTGACCAGACCCTTTACCACAGAGGATGTTCAAGACACTAGCAAACATGTGACAAGGTGCTCAACCCTTGTTGAGACACCGCCACACGCCCAGCAAACATCTGCCACCGAGAAAACTGACCACACCATGGCTGGCGAGGACATGGAGCAGCTGGAGCACTCGTCCGCTGGCAGTGGGAGTTAAACTGCTTTCTGCCGCCTCAGAGGGCTGTTTGGCTCATGCCGAACATGAGCGCACCCTATGGATGGTCTCCACTCTCTCCAGTCCCCACCTAGAACATCAGCTCTTTCCGCCTTCTCTGCCCTTGCCTGGGTTGCAGGCTTCACTCCAACAAAAGTTCACCAAACGGTGGGTGGGGGGCAGGGGTGAAGTAGGGTCTCCTTGTTCCTAAACTTGCTCTTAGTTCAGCTTATTGTAACACAGCACCAGAAAATGAATTCAGGCTCAAATCTGAGACCAGGGATGAGGTGGAAGAATAAACGTAAGAACGCCCTCCTTCTGATGTACTCCAGTTTTCTAAGCACTTTCACCAACCAAACCTCGCGTGTTCCTCGCCAGACCTTTGTGAGATAAGCAGGGTTTTAACAATCGGCCCAAGTCACTCTGTTAATGGCAGGTAAGACTAAATGAAGCCTGTTGGAGGAGATCAAGGGTGAAGGCCGCTGCCTCAGGATGCTTTTGGCTGCAAGTAAGGACCTTAAACAGTAAGGAAACAGTTCCAAAATGGAAGTCTGGGGATGGCAGGACCCAGCATGGGCTGGTGCAACAGCCACCGAATGTCACAAAAATTCAGTGCTCTTTACATCTTCAGGCTGTCGGGGGACAGTTTCCCGTGGGCCTGCCACATTTCTGCATGCCTTGCAAGCTGAAGTACCAACAGTTTTTGTTCCAGATTTTCTTTTCACGTACTTTGTTTAGCAAATATCCCTGGTAGAGACAGTGCCCCTCCAAAGCAGAGGGCGAACTTGTCTGCTGTTTGGTGTAACACGGATCCCTTCCTCCCCCGGGGTGAAGGACAAGCGGGCCTGCTTGTCCCCATCATGAAAGACCGGAGCTCCAAGCTCAGCATCCCTGGCTGTGATGACAACACCTGCACCAGCATCCTCCTGGACCATGCCCACAGCGGGGACAAGGGAAGCCACCATCGGACGCGAGCTTCCGGTGGGCCTCGGGTGAGAAGGTCCTACGTCTCTGGCCCAGGAGGCAGCCGAGTCTTTGGGCGTCTCCTCGGACGGAGAGGCTTCTGCAGAGGCCTCCTTGTCCCATGCCAGGCAACAGGGCGGACCGCACGGGACTGGGCCGCTACGGTGGCAGCCTGCGTTCCAGCGCCCAGACTGCGGGACCCCGTCCACCCCGCCTCGTCTTTCCCACCGTGCGGGGACCCCCACGCTATTGGTCCTCGGCCCACTTCCGGTCAGTGCGAACTCCTCCCCTACTCCCTCCCCCCTTCCGCTGTGGACTCCCCCGTCCACCCCGCCTCGTCTTTCCCACCGTGCGGGGACCCCCACGCTATTGGTCCACGGCCCACTTCCGGTCAGTGCGAACTCCTCCCCTACTCCCTCCCCCCTTCCGCTGTGGACTCCTCAGATGACTGACACACGCTGGGCCCAATGAGTCATCAGGCCCCGTGCCTTCCTCCTCTCCTCTCTCGCCGAGGAAGTGCGCCTGCGCAGGAGGTTGTGCTGCACGTGGAGCGGGTCGCGCGGGCTCCCGCGGGCTTCGTGGGGACCCTCCCGGCCGGGCGTGGAGGGCAGGGGTGGGTGGCCGCCAGCACTGTTCTCCCAACAAGCTCGCCTTGGGTAGTGAGACACCCAGTTTTGGAAATGACCTACGCTGAGTCTCTGCCGGGCAGGAAGGGCCTGGGCGCGGAGGTCAGAGCCCACAGCACGAGCGGGCGGCGTGGTACAGGGAACCTCTGCGCGGGCAGACCCGGCCTACCCCGCCGCTCCCAGGCCTCACCCTGCCTCCCAGCCTGGCGTCTCCGGGATGGGTCGGGAAGCCTCTTGTTCAGCGCCTGGCCTGGGGGTTCCAGCTCTCCAGGCCCTTCAGTCCTCTGGCCCTGCTTCCTCACCGCACTGCTGCTGCATCAGCCCTCACGACCTAGGCTCTTAACAGACTCCTGTTTCCTCCTTTGTCAACACAATCGGTTTTTAACAGGCCAGCCAGAGTGATGATCTGCCCACAGACGTTGTCCCTCCTCTGCTTAAAACCCTGCCAGGGCTCCCACCTGCTGTGATCGGAATGTGTCCCCTGAATCCATGTGTTTGAAATTAATCCCCAATGCAATGGTATTGAGGGCTGGGACATGGAAGAGGTGGTTAGGTCATAAGGACTCTGCTCCCAGGAGTGGATTAATGCCATCACTGTGGGAGTGGGTTTGTTGTCAACAAGAGTGTGGCCCTCCCTTGCTTTGTCTCTGGCCCTCAGTCATGGGAGGACACAGCAAGAAGGCCCTCACAGATGCAGCCCTTGATCTTGGACTTTCTGGTCTCCAGAATAGTGAGCCAAATAAGTTTCTGTCCATTATAAATTGCCCAGTCTCAGGTATTCTGTTATAGCAACAGAAAACGGACTAAAACACCATCTCACTAGAGTAAAAGTCAAAGTCCTCAGACTGGCCCACAGGGCGCAGCCACGCATGCAGCCCTCTGACCTCGGCTCCTGCCTCTCATGCTCGCTGCCTGGCCTGCGCGTGCTGTTTCCTGCCTGGAGCACTTGCCCCAGAGCTGTACTTGGTCCCTTCTCCTCCTCCTGTACTCTGAGGCCCACCATGACCACCCATGACCACACAGTCGCAGCCTCCCTATTCCCCTCCTGTGCTTTCCCTTCAGTGAGAGACTCTCCCGATGCAGCAGTGGCTTTGGAGGACGAAGGGGTCAGAGCCGTGGAGGTGAGGGGCACAGACAGCTCATGAGGGATTTGGGAGGAGGGGGCACTCAGAGCCCAAGAGAACCAGAGAAAATGTTAGCCTCCACACACTCAGGAGATTTGACAGGGACAGGGCCACCCCCAGCTGTTGTCTGGACTACACAGGCAGCTGTAATCCAGTGTCATCCCTGCTGTGATGAGCAGCCCAAGGGGAATCAAGGAAGGCTTCCTGGAGGAAATGCTGTCTAAGCTGATTTCAGGGCAGAGCAGGAGAATGCTGGATGAAGAGTGCTCCAGGCATGGGAGTGGCATATTCAGAGGGCATGGGAGAGAGTGCATGCCTGGCACAGTCGGGAGCAGCAGGAGCTCTGCACCTGGACAGAGGCCAGTGTGCCACCTGGGAGATGAGGCTGGAGAGCCCGCATGCGAGGCCCCTGGGCTTGTTCCATGACGCGCAGCAGCCACTCCCCTGGAATACATGACCAGAACTGCATTTTAGAAAGACCGTCTGCCCCCGTTGGAGTCTGAAGTGGGGTCAGCAGACCGAACGTGGAGACAAGCAGGGTTCAGTCCTGCCTGAGCGGTCACCTTTCCAATGACCTGTATGAGGCAGGGTTCTCCCAGGTCTGGCCCTTGTGGACTGTGACTCTTCTTTAAGCCGTGCTCAGGGCTGTGGGGCACCCCTCAGCAAGCTTCAGGAGGACGGTGGCTCACCTGTCCCGTGATTACTGTCACAAGACAGCTGCAATGTGACTAGGTGGAGTACACAGCCAGTTGCCCCCAGGATGGGCCCTGTGCTCGATGGAGCAACTGAACCTAGCTGGCTCAGGGGCCCTCCTTCCCTGGGGGCTTCAGGCCCAGAGAGTCAGAGCTCTTGTCTGCATGTGTTTGTCTGCATGTGGAGTGTGTCTGTTGTCCAGAACCATGTTGGAACACGGGAGCACTCCACGAACATTCACGCCACCATAGATGTGATCATGTTTGTGCTCTGCTTCCTTGCAGAGTCTACAAGCCTACCAAAGGAGGAAGAAGGGGTCTGAGGAGACCACACACCCTCCAAGCCCGTTGGTGACCGAGATGTGCCCTCTCTGCACAGTAACCTGACACTGCTCCGCCTGGAGACTTGAGGTGTGGCCCCGACTCCATTGGCTCCCAGGGATGGGAGCTGCCTCCAGACGGGTGGGCATGGGCCTGGGCAGCCCTCTGACACCTGCAGGGGATACGGCAGAGGTGTTCACAAGGCCACCTTCCCCTCCGAGTGTGCCCTCCGGCTGGACACACAGGTAGTGAGCGCCAGAAACCTGCTGAATACGACACCTCAGTGGTCCTGGGGCAGGTTACCACCATCCCGTGCTCTCGGCTCCGGGAGCTCCCCTCTTCCATCAGGTCCTGTGCCTCCAGCCTTCTCCCCTCCAACCTCAGAGGCCAGAGCCTGGGCCGCCTCCAGGCAACCGAGCGGCCCCTCTTTTGGCACCAGTGCTCCACCTGTGGCACTTACCCACGCTCACCTTTTATTCACATTCAGCTTCCAAATAAAGTCAGCAGCCAAGCTCTCTCCTGACTAGCACAGGTAGAAAGACACCCTCTCCACCATGTGCAGTACTTGGTGCCTTGTTTTCCCAATCTGCTTATATTTAAGAGACAATGTCTAATGAAATCTGGAATTCATATACCCTGTGACCCGCCCACTCCACTTGTAGGACCTCGTGCCTCAGCTGTGCTCATCCCAGGCACGTCCCACTGTGGGCCGAGGACAACCCAGATGCTCATCAATAGACGAACAGTCACAATCCCAATGTGGATTAAATAACAGTAGCATGCTCTCGTGTTCAAAATGTCACACTGAGGCAGAACTAGATATCTTAAAAACAGCAATTTGCAGAACTGTGTCCCATCATGGGGCTCTCAGCACTGGCTGAACACTAAAATTACCTGTGAAGTCAAAAGAAACAAACACGGGCCGGCCCGTGGCTCACTTGGGAGAGTGCGGTGCTGATAACACCAAGGCCACGGGTTCGGATCCTATATAGGGATGTCCGGTTAGCTCACTGGCTGAGCATGGTGCTGACAACACCAAGGCAAGGGTTGAGATCCCCTTACCGGTCATCTTTAAAAAAAAAAAAAAAAAAAAACCCAAAAAACCAAACACACTCATCTCTGGGTGGACCAGGCTTCTGTATTTTTAAAAATCTCCCTCTGTGATGCCTTAGCCTGGCCTGCAGTAACAAATTCCCGGAGGTGGCACAGCGCACGCACAGGAATTGATTCCTCATGGTCCAGGAGGCTGGAAGTCTGAGATCAGGGTGACGGCATGGCTGGGTTCTGGGGGCCACTCCAGGTGGCAGAGGTGTGCTTGCGTCCTCCACAGGTCCCCCTCAGGCCTCTCATCTAAAAGCGCTAATGCAATCATGAGGGTGCTGGCCCCAGGACCTAATTGCCTCCCGAAGGCCACACCTCTTACACCATCACTTTGGGGGCAGGGATTTCAATGTATGAATTTGGGGGGACACAAACAACCTATACAGGGACTTTTATGCACAGTGCGGATGGGGATCCACTGCTCTGGGGCATGTGCCATTTGGGCATGGATGGGATAAGACATCCAGACACAGACACTCGCACACATGAGCGTCATGTGATCACATGCTTGTGAGCACACGCTTCCTTGTGCAGGGTGCATCTCTTGGGCCCTGGTGGTCGCAGGTGGAGGGGACTCACTTTTCTTGCTTGTTGCCATACATGCTGGTTATTTGGCTTCTTATTGTTTTGTTGTTACAGGCAATTATTCCCTATTTAACTATTAAAAATTATTTTAACAAAAAAAGATGTCCTCTCTAGGGATCTCTGTGCCCTACCTCCAAGAATGGGGTTTCTGGTCAGCGATGAGCTGGGTGTTATTTGGGGCAGACAGCCCTCCTCAGCCCCCTGCGTGGTATCCCACCCACCCAGGACTAGGCATTCATCACACAGAACATGAGATGCTGCTCCCAGGACAGGGTGCAAGTGACCTCAGCAGAGCAGTCCCGCCTCATCAACCAGCCCTTCTGGTGGCCTTGAGCATTTCCGTCCAAGAGACACGGCTGCGCCTGCGCTGGCCTGGGACCAGCCACTGCCTCCTCTGGATCTCAGCCCAGGGATTCAGCCCCTGCCTGGCAAACAGCTGTGACCCAGCCTGCTGGTGGTGCTTCTAGGGAGGGATGCGGCTGGGAGCCCAGGGCAGGAAGCAGTGAGTCCCCAGAAGCCATCCCAGGAGGCTCATTCCTATGCAGGGCCAGCAGCACAGGAGTGCACCCCTCCCCAACCCCTCCTCTAAAGAGAGGGGGCTGGACTTGACGGGGGTCTCCAAGTGTGAGCTGAGCCACCTGCCACAAGCATCACCAGGCTTCATGTAAATTCGCATTCCCAAGATCCGCCAAGCCAGACTGGGCTGGGGCCAGGGAATTTGCATTTAACAAGTCCCCAGGTGACTGGTGTACACCCACAGCTGACGGTCACAAAGCCAGAGAGTCTCAAGGCCGCCCTTCGCAGATGCGTATCAGGCATGTTCTTGGAGTCTGGCTTGATGAGGGAGAGCAGGACTCACCAGGCATCCCGAAGGGGAGCAGGGGCAGGCAGGAGAGGGCAGCCAAGGTGCAGCGGGGATGACCAACATCACCCAGTTCTCCAGCTGCAGCGCAGTTCCCAGGAGAGTCCGGCCTGGCGGCCCAGGGCTCACAGGATGGCTGGGCACCCCCACCGATGTTGGGGAGGCTGCCTGGTCACCATTGTTCCACTTAAAAGTGCAACTGCTGGGAAGGCTGCCAAGGCAGGACGAGGAGGCCTGAGCTTTCCCTGGAAAACAGCGTCTGGGAATCCCCAGAATCCCCCCAAACTGGGTTCGTTTTTAATTGGATTTAATTATTTTCCATTTAATTGCATTTTTTAAAGCTCTCCCCAGTGGTTTTCTTGATCTAAGGTCTCTCCTTTCCTCTCCCCTCTTCAAGCAGAAAGCTTGGCCTCGGCAGTGATGTGGGATGGAGCTGTGGTCCTGCCACCTCCCTTGGGACCTGAGGAGTGTGGGAATGTGGGAAGACAGAGGCTGGATGGAGCCGGGGGCTGCCTGTGTCCCTCCCTGGGCCAAGTGGGAAGACGCCAGCATTCCCCGGAGGGGCCCTGAGTCCACTGGCCACTTCCCCAGCATCTTGTCTCTCCATCCTCACCCCGTCCCCCATCAGCTCCTCACTGTCCTCCTTCCCACACTCCTGCCAAATCCAGATCTGATCATGTCCACTCAGAAGCCTTCCTGACTTTCCTGACTGCAGCCTGGCAGAAGAGGAGCCTCAGTCTGGCTTCCTTTTCCTTCTGGAATTCACCTCCATCCGCTGCTCCAGCCACACGGCACCCTGGAGGTCCCCGAGCCGGTCCTTGCTCTTTTACACCTGCGCACCTTCACAGGCCCGTCCCCTCTCCTAACGACTCCGCAGTCATTCAACAGACGGGCAGCACACTTAGCAGTCATGTGCCCTGCAGCAGGGGCACCTGCAGTCCATGGCATGTGGCCACGAAGGGTTTGCTGGAATTCCCATGAAGAGGTGGAGTCTCCCCCAAGCCTGGGCAGGCTTCTGACTTGCTTTGACCAGTGGAATGTGGCAGAAGTGATGTCATGCCCACACCCTGGGAGGCTGTGTGCCCCCACTGTGGAAGGGGCCGGGCTGGCCATGGGAAGGAGACCCAAGGCACCCCACCTGCTGGCCATGAGAGGGGACATCTCAGACTGTCAGCCCTGAGACCCTGACAGGCAGAAATGGCCCACCTGCAGGTCATAAGAACAATTGATCACTGTTGTTTGAAGCCACTAAGGTTTGGGTCCTTTGTTATGCAGCAGGAGTGGACTGACACACCACACGGCCAATAGCCCGCAGCTGTTTGGACTCAGTTGATCTCCCCTCCCCTGGCAGCATCAGCCTCGACTTTCTCCTGGTCCCTGCGGAACTTCACACAGGCCTCAGATGGGATCGGAAGCCTCATCCTCCTTCAGTGGCTCCCGAGTCCTGCCATGTGGAATCCAAGCTTCTGGTTCACCAGCCTCCAAGGCCAGACGGATGGGCCATGCCTCTGCCCAGCCCTCCTGTGTGCCCCAGCCCTGGCACGCAGGACCGAGCAGCTTCTCGTCCAACCCCACTGCACGCAGCTCACCACCCGCCCCTGCTTGTGCAGGTCC